>NC_065597.1:45831756-45901234 GCF_024542745.1 Macaca thibetana thibetana | reverse complement strand
AGGCGTGAGCCGCTGTGACCAGGCTGTTCCGACTGTTTACCACAAAACTAAGCTTGCAGCTCCGGCCATTCATTTCTCAATTATCTGGGGAGACATAGGGATGAGGCTGGGGGTATAGGAGAAGGACCTCCTGACTGGACAGCAGGAAACCAGCCCTGCCGTTAACCACCCACTGACCTCAGGCAAGTGCATGAACCTCCCTACTCTGAGGGTTTGGGGCTCTGCCACCCTCTGGATCTTGAGGCAGGTGCTTTTGAAAGCGGCTCCTGCTGTCCTTTAGATGAGTGGTTCCCAACTTTTTGGCACCAGGGACCAGTTTCAAGGAAGACAATTGTTCCATTGACCTGGTGTGGGGGAAGGTTTCAAGATGATTCAAGCATCTTACATTTATTGTTCACCTTATTTCTATTATCATTACGTTGTAATATATAATGAAATAATTATACAACTCACCATAATGTAGAATCTGTGGGAACCCTGAGCTTGCTTTCCTGCAACTAGACGGTCCCATCCAGGGGTGATGGGAGATAGTGACAGATCATCAGGCATTAGATTCTCATAAGGAGTGTGCAACCTACATCCCTGGCATACGCAGTTCACAATAGGGTTTGTGGTCCTATGAGAATCTAACGCTGCTGCAGAACTGAGAGGAGGCAGAGCTTAGGCAGTAATGTGAACAATGGGGAGCAGCTGTAAATACAGATGAAGCTTTGTTTGCTCACCCGCCACTCACCTCTGGCTGTGCGGCCCGGTTCCTAACAGGCCACAGACCAGTACCAGTCCATGGCCCAGGTGTTGGGGAACCCCACTTTAGATAATTAAACAAGCAGCCAGGGCCTGAAATAGACTCACGTAGAGCCTCACCCTCTTCCCACTCCATTTTTAAGGCCATCCTAACCCAAAGACAGCAGAGAGAAGGAAGAGGCCCTGTGTGAACAGTCAGTCCCTAAAGAGGATGTCATCTTGGGGCCAGGCAAACTGTGGTTTTGGGCTCCTGTCATTTGCCTGGGAAGACTGAGTGTGTCTTTGTGGTTGTTCCCATCCACAGGCCTCTGTCCGACTGGCTTTCATCCCAGCCCACTTAACTTTCCTGCCCAACAAACACCTGTGGTTTCCACCAGCCTCATGCTACTCCCCTTCCTGAAATGCTCTTACTCCTTCCTGCCCTCAGGGACCAACCAGACCCAGCCTGAAGGCTCAGCTCAGTCCCTCATGCCTCCCTGCACAACCCTTCTCCCTGGCCCTGTTTCACTCCTGCCCCTGTGCTCTCCCACAGACCCGATATTTGCACAACATTCATGGTTGCCAGTGCTTCACTGAACCCTCAAAATACATTAATTTGTCAGCTTCTGAAACAAATCACCAGCTCTGGCATCTTAGGGCTACTATAACAAAATGTCATATGCTAGGTGGTTTCTCAATATAGAAATCGAGTAGTTCTGGAGGCTGGGAAGTCCAAGATCAAGGTGGATTTGGTGTCTGGTGAGGGTGTGCTCTCTGGTTCATACACAGTGCCTTTATGCTGTGTCCTCGCAATGTGGAAGGGGTGACAGGGTTCCCTTGGGCCCGTTTTATAAGGACACTAATTCCATTCACGAAGCCTCCACCCTTGTGACCTAATCACTTCCCAAAGACCCCACCTCCTAATACCATCACCTCAGGGGTTAAGATTTTAACACAGAAATTTGGAAGGGACACAAACATTCCAACCACACATCTGGGAGTGGAGTGGGATTTTTGCCCCCAGCTGCCTGTCCAGTGTCACTGGATAGCTGCCTGCAGTAGAAAGCTGGCTAGGGACTATTGTGCACTTTATGTACACACATCACCTCCTGTGAGCTTGGCATAACCCCTGTGAGGTGGGTGGCTGCTGCTTTTTTAGAAACTTCAAACGTGAAGCTCACTTTCAGTCTGGGCTCTGACTGGATATCTGGTATATCAAACTCTTACAAAGAAATAAGCACAAACTGATCACATGCTGAAGCTCAGAGCCAATGCAGAACTTGTAAGAGTCAAAGCTAGGTCCAGCCCTGGGTCTATATGATGCCAAAGCCCCTCTCCTCCACCTCAGTCTCAGCCAGGCCTTGCCAGTCTGCCCCTCTCCCTCCTCTACCACCCCAGACCTTGACCCTCAGTGGCTGAGGCTCTACAAAGCCCCTGGCAGTGAGGGAACATGGAACCCTAGAATCCTGCAAGGACGGTCTGGACAAGGCAAGTTAGCTGTCCACCTGGGAGGCATACAAGTCCTCCTCTCCACCTAGAGAGCAAATCAGAGGCGAGGCTATTGGGTATCAAGAGTGCATGTGTCCACTAGGAAATGTGCAGAGACACTGCTTTTGTTTAGGGTTGGGTTTGATTAGTCAGCACAGTGGCCTGGATCCAGAGCCACTCATATTTGATGGGGTTGAGAACAGCACTGCCTGCCGAAAATCTTACACTGAGCAAATCAGTCCTGCAGAAGGAATGTCTGCCCAAGCTACTAGTACAGTCCCATGAGGAATCACTGAGTCCCATCAGCTAGCTTTTCCGTTTGTATCCTCTCCTTATTGTTATCATCTTGACATTGACCCAAGGGGCTTAGTCCAGCACTCTGGACTCCATTGCCTGCTCTCAGGCTGCTGGAGGAGGCAGGCATCCAGAAACACGTGTCTGAGCCTCTGTGCACTCCAGATTTTTAATTCTCCTTATTTGAAATTGATTGGCCTCTTGGCAGACAGCTCTGCATTGGCCTCAGCTTCAGCATGTGATCAACTTTTGCTTATTTCTTTTAAAGACCAATTGACACACCATGGTATCCAATCTTCTCCCTCAACACCAGGTCTATTTGCCAACTAGAAGCAAAACCAGGAACACACACACTTACGAAAATAGCTCAGGAAACAAAAGCAAACAAAACCCGATAAAAATAAGGAGAGAAATATTCTGTCTCATGGCGACTTAGCATTATACAAAAGGTCAATCAAAACTTCATTACCAAGGAAAGATGAAATCACAAGAGAAAGGAGAAATTGGAGGGGTTGGGGGAAGAGTAAGCTGCCTGAAGCTTAGAAGATAAATAAGCTGGGCTGGAGTATATCTAAGAACTAGTTGCAAAAAAGACAAAAAGGGAAGAAAAGTGAAACACCTTTTTTTCTTTTCTTGGAGACAAAGTTTTTCTCTGTCACCCAGACTGGAGTGCAGTGGTGCAATCTTGGCTCACTGCAACCTCCACCTCCTGGGCTCAAGCTATTTTCCTGCCTCAGCCTCACGAGTAGCTGGGATTACAGGCAGGCACCCCCACGTCCAGCTAATTTTTGTATTTCTAGTAGAGACGGAGTTTCACCATGTTGTCCAGGTTGGTCTTGAACTCCTGACCTCAAGTGATCTGCCCACCTTGGCCTCCCAAAGTGCTGTGATTAAATTGAAAGAAAATCGAACATCAAGAGATTTGAGCACCCAGATTTGTGTTCATCTAGATACACCACGATCACTCTGAAGCAGCTAGAGCTGGTTTACAAACCAGCTTGGCGGGTCATATCTCTGAGTAAAGCCTCTGATAGGGCCCCTTACCTACCAGACTGATCATATATCCTGGACATGTCTCCCTGTGGGCTCTCCTGTGCAATGCTGGTGGGTCACTTCACCAACTGGACAGTGGGCTTCAAATAAACAGTCCTAATTGGAGGGTGGGGCTGCCTTGTGACTTCCAAGTTCTTGGTTCTGTTTCTGCACCAGCTGCATGGGGGTAACACCAGGGTAAAAGAAGCAAGAAGCAGGACTGGCCAGGTGCAGTGGTTCATACCTGTAATCCCAGCACTTTGGGAGGCTAAGGTGGGCGGATCATGCGGTCAAGAGATCAAGACCATCCTGGCCAAGATGGTGAAACCCCATCTGTACTAAAAAGTACAAAAACTAGCTGGGCATCATGGTGCACATGTGTAGTTCCAGCCACTCAAGAGGCTGAGGCAGGAGAATCGCTTGAACCCAGGAGGCGGGCGTTGCAGTGGGCTGAGGTTGCACCACTGCACTCCAGCCTAGTGACAGACCAAGACTCTGCCTCAAAAAAAAAAAAAAAAAAAAAGAGAGAGAGAGAGAGAGGGGGCAGGACCTTAGAGGAAAGGAAGAACAGCACAGACAAGTCAATTGATCACTATTGTGCATGACAAACTCATTGCAAACACCTTGCTTCCTGACTTTCTAAAGATCAAGTCCAGAGTCCAGATTTTATAAGTGCAAAGATCCAGCTTTTTTGCTGTTGGAAAGCTCTACTTTCAAAGTAATTCAAGGAGAAAGTACTTCTTAATCTCCATGTTCCCTACACAGAGGAACAAAAACATTTTGTCTACTCTGTTATGTTCAGTTACTGAAACCTGCAAATTAAATGGACAAAAGCCAGATTAACAAGAGAAATACATAAAAATTGTATTTGATGCTAATATTTTTTCTTGCACAGGAGGCCTCACAGAAAAGACCTCAGGCTGGGCGCATTAGATTTCACCTGTAATCCCAGCACTTTGGAAGGCCAAGGCGGTGGATCACTTGAGGTCAGTTGTTCAAGACTAACCTGGCCAACATGGCAAAATCCTGTCTCTACTAAAAATACAAAAATTAGCTGGGTGTGGTGACTTGCACCTGTAAGTCCCAGCTACTTGACTTGGGAGGCTAAGGCAGGAGAATTGCTTGAACCTGGGAAGCAGAGGTTGCGGTGAGCCAAGATTGTGCCACTGCACTCCAACCTCGGCAACAGAGTGAGACTCTATCTCAAAATTAACAGAAAAAAGAAAAAAAAGACCCGTAAAAAGTGGTCAGACTCAGGGGCTTATATATCATTTTAACAAAGGGTGATAAATTGTGAAGTGACTAGACAAAGGAAAGCAGATCATTTGGGCTTCTAGGAGTGGTAAATTGTGGAACTATAACTAGGAAATATACAGTACATAAGGGATGAATAGCAGGATTTATCATGCAGACTCACCTTGGCACTGTCTCTAGTGATAAGTCATTTCTGTGATTCAGCATTATTCTCCTCTTCTGGTACTGGACAGAGGCATCCCTTCACAAATCCTTTACAAATGGAAATTCATGTTACCTTTACCAAGGGAAACATGGCCTGTTTTTAGGCAGAAAGGAGAAGGACAGAGAGCTTTTCCTGTGTCTGTATTTTCCCAATTGTCTTCAACTCAAAATAATTCTTAAACCAAAGTGGCATATTCTGGGCCCCTTAACCTAGCAGCAGGAAAGTGACATAATGATGGAGAGGGTGAATGCTATAAAGACAAGGGCTGTAACATTACCCATCATTACTGAACCAGGGTCTAAGGGTGCTGAACGCATAGTAGGCACTCAATAAATATATGTTGAATGAATAAATAAATCAGTGGATTGATGGATGGATTGGATATTGGATAAAATAGGATTGAAGCAACCACATAGTGTGGAAAAGAAAACTGCAGCTTATTGAATTCTGGCTCCCATAAAATACCACCAAGACAATATGTTGATAAAGGAAAGATCACGGCAGTAAGAGACAGCACTACCCTGGCAGTCATAATGTCTGAGTGGGACAGGTAAATTCAGGGTGTGTATGATGTTTAAGAGTCTGGTTTAAGGCAGCTCTTTAAGTGTGGGGCAGACTAAGATTGAATAGGATAATGATATCATCCAGGATCATGGAGACAGCAAGGTGAGTTAAGTTATTGGATACAATCTACCACAGTTAAGCAGTTGTAAGTAACTTTGAAGGAAATTCCCAAAACAAACACGAAAGTTATTTGCAATGTTTGTATTTCTGGGAAAGTGTTTCCTGCCATTGTGAAATCATGTTGGTTGATACAGTTTGGATCTGTGTCCCTACCCAAATCTCATGTCGAATTGTAATCCCCAGTGTTGGAAGTGGGACCCAATGGGAGGTGATTGAATCATGGGGTTGATCCTTCATGAATGGCTTAGCACCTTCCCCTCCATGCTGTTCTCATGATGGTGAGTTCTTACGAGATCTGGTTGTTTAAAAGTGTTTGGCAGCTCCTCCATCAGTTCCTCCTGCTCCAGTCATGTAAGAAGTGCCTGCTTCTCCTTCACCCTGCATCATGATTGTAAGTTTTCTGAGGCCTCCCCAGAAGCAGAAGCCACTATGCTTCCTGTACAGCCTGTGGAACCATGAACCAATTAAATATCTTTTCTTCATAAGTTGCCCCATCTCAGGCATTTTTTATAGCAATGTGAGAACAAATACATTGGTAAAGACAGTGGAATAGTAAAGTCATGTTGTGAGGACTGCAGCATAGTAGTCATGTAATGCAGACACGAGGAAGCATATATAGGTTTCAGTGGCTTCAGTCCTCAAGCTAATGGCCTTAAGTAAACTTTTCTCCTTCCACAGTGTGACACATACAGAAGAGTAAACCACATTTGTCCACAGAAAGCCAAGCAAACAAGCAGAGGTTACAGTGAGCTGAGATTGCGCCACTGCACTCTGGCCTAGGTGACAAGAGCGAGACTCCGTCTCAAAAAACAAACAAACAAACAAACAAACAAAAACAAAAAACATATATTAGTAACAATGAGAGGTGGGGAAGGGAATGAAAAGGTAGGCAAGGCATAGCCCTGTCCCAAGAAACCTAATGAGATTGCTTGCCACCTTGGCCACTTGCACCTTTGGTGATCAACCCTTGATTTGGGCTTTACTGAGCAAAAAGAGTTGCAAGCCAAACCAAACCAGTGACCTCAAGATGAGCTTCCAGAGCCTGGAGTTACCTCTTGTTTGCAGCAAAAATATACACATTCACTTGTGGCGTTCAGCTCTTTCACCTCTGGGTTGTCACTCAACAGGAGGGTGGAGACTCTGCCTGCTGGCAGAGACCAGATCCCAAACAAAACATCCCCCATTAAAGTTGTAAGAAACAGTTCTCTAGCTCCATCCCTCTCTACCACTGTTGGTTTCCCCAGCCACTCAAAAGCTTCTCCCATCATTTCTGGGACATTTCATGGATATTTGTGATTCTCTCAACAACCCCATGGTATACACTACTTCCTCCAATTCTAACACTGGTTTTCTGAAAGGACAGGCACTGCCCCTACCTCTGAAAGCCTGGAAGCCCCAGGAAGGTGCTTCACCCCATTCCTGCCTCCTACGCACATGTCTGTGGCCAAGCAGGACAGCAATCCAGTCCCCTTGCTATGCACTTCTTCCCTAAAGAAGAGAGAAGCCTGAAGCACCCCCAGCACCCTAATGTGGGGGCATGGCCTAGGTTCTCAGGCACTGCTAAGATCCCAGAGGAAGGTCCGGGAGGATGACGTGTGGCCTTGCTACGCTAAAAGTTGCCTTTCAGGGTTGGTGCCAGGCCTGGAATCTGCCCCAACAGCCCTCCACGCAAACCCAGATGGGGCCTGAATCCTGGAGATTTCAGTTTGATCTGCAGTTCCTGACACACCTGAAGTGCAGGGCCTGGGGTGCTGCAGCCAAGAAATCACCATATACTTCCAGTCCTGATCCCTTCTCCTCTAACATGCTAGGACTACCGATATCAGAGGCCTGAGCACCACCCCCAAGACTCAATTCCCCAGGAGATTCTCTGCCTCCCCAGCCCCCAAACTGCCCAATATAAGATATTCTACCCACTTCCACCTAAGCTGGGGCCAAAAAGGAAAAGGATTCGTCAGGCAGGAGCTCCTTGCCCACAGTTAATTACTCATTTCCTCAACCTCTGATTGTGGGCAAATAGCCCCAGATGCATTAACAAAACAGTTGACAAAACACTCATGATGACTAATGACTGAACAGATCCTGTCCTCGCCTGCGGGTTACAAGTGTGCAAAGGGACAGGAGATCAACAGTAGGACCTGTTTGGACTCAGGGTGAAGACGGGAGGGGGACAGAAGGGTGGCAAGAAAACCCAGAGATGAATAAAGTCAGACCAGGGTTGTCACAGCCACCAACCACCAGAGAGAAGAAATTTGAATACAGCACCATCATTCCCCTCCGCATCCTGGAGGCTGTGCTTTCAGTTTTGTAGCCCAGGGAGCCTCTTTCTTGTTTCAAAGGGGCTTTATGTTTCAAGAGGGAAAGACCTGCAGGGAGAGTCCCCACAATGAGATACACACATGGGTGAAACAGGGTTCTTCTGGCACCCTATTCTGCAGCCCCAGACACAGATGGGGGAAGAAAATACACCTGGAGTGACACAGCCTTCCTCCATCCCTTACCCCCAGTGAGCTGCAGACCCAAGGGTGGCCCCCACCTAGGCTACACCAGCCCCTTACCTTCTGCTCTGCACATTGCAAAGGCACATGGCTGGGCTTTCCCCACTCAGAGACTGGGGAAGGAGGAATTCATTTCAAAGACAAGGGAAGGAACTTCTCTTCCCCCAGAGCCCTCTCCTCTCACTGTGGGTTTTGAGGAAATTATCAGGGGAAGAGGGCTCTGCACAGGCCCATATACACTCTGTACACAGGCCCAAAAACACCTGAGGACATGCTGCCTGCCCCATCTCACACGCTCACACTCACGCTCGCGTGTCAGACACTCATGCTCCTGCCTCTGCACGCCAGGTCTTGGAGACATAGTGGTCCCTGCCGACTTTGTGCCTCTGCAAGTCCACTTGGCATTGGGCTGGGGAGAGGCGGCCATGGAAGGCCCATGGCATCTTCCCAGCAGGAGCAGGGAGGGGCGGCCACCTAACGCAGATCCCAGAAACTGGGGGAGCTGGGGGTGCTACACACCCATAGACCCCAGGCGTCTTTGCTCTCCCCTCAGACCATGGCTTCTGGCTTCCTCTGAGGCTCAATGGGTCCCTAGAGACTGGGGGTGGGCTGGGGAAAAGGGGCTGCAAGGAAAACGCCCTGTTCTCCTCCCCTTCCTGCAACTGTCCTACAATCAAGAAAGACGAACTTGACCCAAACTCTGCTTCCTGGTGCGCCCTTTGTTCACTGCAGGCCTGCGTGGGCAGGAGGCAGAATCAGGGAATGCGGGGAACTCACGGGGAGGGGAGGGAGCGTTCACCCCGCAGCAGGAGCCCCATGCTCCTGTCCTCGCCCTGGAAGAGGGAGGAGGTGGAGAGGGAGACCCCGGTGGGCCAGCAGCCCCCGCTTTGAGAACAGCAGAGCCCCTAGCACCGGTTCCTACACAACGTGGAGCCCCGTCCCCATCCCAGTGACAGGGAGTAGCTCCCACTGTGGGGACTATGTGGAGCCCCTGCCTGGGGGTCCTGGAGTCTCTGCCTCCCCCAGCCACGGCATGTGCGGATGTGTGAGGATCTGGGCGAGAGGATGTGAGGAGAGAAGGGAAGCATGGAGGCCGGGACAGGTCTCACATTCCAGCCCCCGAGAGGCCCAGGCCCCTCCATCAGGAGACACACCCAAGGGGTCCGCCCAAGACCAAGGGTTAGCCTCCGGGGAAGGAACTCCAAGGTGGCAGAAGACGGCTTCCGTCAGCAAAAGCAGCTAGAGCAGGGAAGGGATCTCAAGATGTGGCAGAATTTAAAGAACAGAGGCACCGAGGACCGGCGGGGGCGCCCGGGCTCCGAGGCCTCCATGCTCTCGGCAGCCGTCCCCCCCGGGTTTCCAGTGCGCACCCTGCCCGCACTTGTGGCCACGGGGATCGGCTGCAGGGCAGCCCCCTCCTGAGGGAGCGCGGTCCTTGCAGGCGGCGCTGCAGTCGCGAGGGGTCGCGCTGCCTGGAGAGCAGGGCTGCGGCTCCAGCCAGCCAGTCAGGCCCAGGCCCCCTGCTGCTGCGGGCTGTGGCGAGGCTGCCTTTCTGGGAACCTCGGTGCTCTGGATCGCGCCCTGCGCCGCTGGACCACCCAGTCCTCCCCTGCTCTTCCCGGCGTCCTGGCTCCGGACCCCCTCCTGGTTAGTCACTCTCGGAACTCCGGGCGTGTCCCTGCCGCGCCTGAGCCTCTGCCTGGCTGTCAGAAGCCCGAGGCCGCCGACCACTGAGCGCACTGGGCTGCTGGAGGCTCCGCCAGGCCCGTTCACAGCTCCCAGGAGGCCAGCTGGAGTTCCCTTCCCGTCCGCCTGCGCCTGTCCGCGCTTGCCCGACTTTATTCCACACTTTAGTTTTAAACTTAGAGCTTTTCCAAAAAATATTCTCTCCCATTCTGTGGAGTTTGTTTGTTTTGAGACAGGGTCTCACCCTGTCGCCCAAGTTGCAGTGCAGTGGCGCGATCTCAGCTCACTCACTGCAACCTCCACCTCCCAGGTTCACGCGATTCTCCTGCCTCAGCCTCCCGAGTAGCTGGGATTACAGGCACCCACCACCACGCCCGGCAAATTATTTTTTATTTTTTGTAGGGATGGGGTCTCCCTATGTTACCCAGGCTGGTCTCAAGTTATCCTGGGCTCAAGCAATCCTCCCGCCTTGACCTTTCAAAGTGCTGAGGTTACAGGTGACAGCCACTGCGCCCAGCCTCATTTCTGAAATAAAAGATCCTCTTCTCACTGAAGTATATCCAGTCCTTTGTCCATCATTAATGACCCATTTTAATCCTGCGATTTGTTTATTTCCGTTCATCTCTTCCACGGATGTGTCCCATATGCGTTTCACATAAGTATTTTAAAATACTCACTCTTACGTTTTCCTTCCTGTCATATATACATATATGAAAAAAAGAATGCAGCAGTATCTGGCGTTCCATAAGAAAGAAAATTAAGCCATAAATTTTACTTCTTAGTATGTTATATAGGTTAAATAAAATATTTTAGAAAGGAAATGCTTTTGCAAAAAATTACTTTATGATCCTAAACCTTTGAAAACAGGTGTAGCACAATTACATTAATCTTGGAGAAGTGCTCAGTTAGATGCATCTCTATAGACATGCGTAGATATATAGGCACAGAGAAATACCAACTTTTCTTACAGCATGAAAAGGGAAGACATTTCAACAATGGTGAAACCAAGGAAAACATATCTCATTTAAACTGCTTAGACTAATAAAAATTTAAATGAATATTTAATATGATGATGAATACAGACAGAATTCTCATACATTCCATATTAGGATTATAAAGTGTTCCACATTTAGGAGTTGGCAACCAGACAATATCTATTAACATTTAAAACACAGAAAAGGGGCCGTGCGCGGTGGCTCACACCTGTAATCCCAGCACTTTGGGAGGCTGAGGCAGGCAGATCACGACGGCAGGAGTTTGAGAGCAGCCTGGCAAGCATGGTGGAACCCTGTCTCTACTAAAAATACATTTAAAAAGAAGTCAGGCATGGTGGCACGTGCCTGTAATTTCAGATACCCAGGAGGCCAAGGCAAGAGAATTGCTTGAACCCGGCAGGCGGAGGTTGCAGTAAACCAAGATTGTGCCACTGCACTCCAGCCTGGGCGACAGAGCGAGACTCCATCTCAAATAAATAAATAAATAAATAAATAAATAAAATACAGAAAAGCAGCAAGTAGTAATGCTAGTCCTGAGAATCTCCCCCCAGGGCCAAAAATGCAGGCGATAAGACAAGAGCACAGTGCTGGACCCCAGTGCTTCCACAGGGTGACCTGTATCTGCCAGGATTTACAGAGGTTCCCCCCCTTTCATGTATGCACTTTTTGTACATTTTCTGAGATTCCAACTTTATAATAAAATCAACAGTAAAACAAATTTAATTTTGATATATCATTTTTCAAAATAAGATGTTCCAAAAGAGACCCTTTTTTGTTTTTTGTTTTTGTTTTTTTTTTTTTTGAGACAAAGTCTCACTCTGTCACCCGTGCTGGAGTGCAGTGGCACAATCACAGCTCACTGCAACCTATGACTCCTGGGTTCAAGCAATTCTCCTGACTCAGCCTCCCGAGTAACTGGGATTACAGGCATCTGCCACCATGCCTGGCTAATTTTTTGTATTTTTAGTAGTGACGGGGTTTCTCCATGTTGGCCAGGCAGGTCTTGAACTCCTGACCTCATAAACCGCCCACCTTGACCTCCCAAGGTGCTGGGATTACAGGCATGAGTCACCGCGCCCAGCTGAGGCCCTTTCAAGTCTCTGTGCAGCTGAAGGGTATTCCTGAGGCCGCCCAGGAAAAAAGTCATTAATAAAGGCATGGCAAAGCACTACTCTGTTTTTTTTGGTCTGTTTACACCACAGTGGAGAAATAGCCTGAGCTGAGCCCTGCTGACTTCTTCCCCAGCAGTGAGCCGGACCTTAAAGCAGCATTGTTCCCTCCTCTCCACCAATGCCTCCCAATCTGCCAGGCTGTGTTCACTGACCCCAACTGCATCTGAGGGTCACTGAGGCCAGTGGATCTAGGGGAGCTTTCTGCTGGGCCAGAATTCCTCCACTGTCACATGCTGGACACAGCAGTCGGCTCCTACACAGTTGATTCTTACACATTAAAAGAATATTAAGAGATTTGGAAACACACCAAGAAACATGGGACTTAATGTAACAGTGAAACAGCAAAATAATTCACATAACTAATTTCATTTCCATTTAAGGTGCCTTCTTCTATTCCTGCATGTAGGCGAGGATAATTTTACAGCACTGAGATAAAATGATAAGTAGCAATCATATAGTTTTTGAAACTAACTCTTAGCTAAGTTAAAGGAGAAGTATATAAACAACTATGCTTTGGTGGAGATTTATAGGAACATTGTGACCTGGCCAAGGACAAGGAAGTTCCCAACCTCCTCAGACCCTCGCTGGCTCCCAGGTGTCTGCCAGCCTCAGCCCCCTCTGCATCTCAACCCCTTCCCCTTTGCCAGCCCCTTTACATAAAAAGAGCCTGACATTTGTACTGACTTAAGCTGCTTCTTTAGAACATTAGTCCACCATCTTCTTCGTTTTCTGGCTCTTCAAACTAAAGTCACCTTCCTTGCCCTAACTCCTTGTCTCCTGACGTATTGAATGGTGTGTGGGAGCAGAATGAGTTTGGACTTGGTTACATTATTTTCTCTTCACAGAAAGTTTGGATTTTCTTTTGCAATGAAAGTACTGCTGTACTTGAGCGCTTCATTTTTTCTTCTAATTGAAACACTATCAAACTACATTTCTCAAAACAATTCACTGTAAATATCATTTACATGTTAATGTAAGTGAATAAACTGATATTTTATTCTCTACGTGCTAATTATACTTTGAAAATATATGCACTTTACAGTAAAGACTTTCAGTACTCTGTAGCAATAGTTTTTGTAGAGTTATATTCCAATAGTCATAAATTAAACCCACCATTTTTTGCTTGAATATGTATACATTAAAAAACAAAAGGCGACTGTGTGTGATGGCTCACGCCTATAATTCTGAGGCTGAGGCCAGCGATCACTTCAGGTCAGGAAGTCGAGACCAGCCTGGCCTACATGGTGAAACCCCATCTGTACTAAATACACAAATGTAAGCCGGGTGTGGTGGCACATGCCTGTAACCCCAGCTACTCGGGAGGCTGAGGCAGGAGAATCAGTAAACGTAATCCATCATATAAACAGAACCAAAGACAAAAACCACGATTATCTCATAGATGCAGAAAAGGCCTTTGACAAAATTCAACGCTCTTCACATGAAAAATTCTCAATAAACTAGGTATTGATGGGATGTATCTCAAAATAATAAGAGCTATTTATGACAAACCCACAGCCAATATCATACTGAATGGGCAAAAACTGGAAACACTCCCTTTGAAAACTGGCACAAGACAGGGATGCCCTCTCTCACCACTCCTATTCAACATAGTGTTGGAAGTTCTGGCCAGGGCAATCACGCAGGAGAAAGAAATAGAGGGTATTCGATCAGGAAAAGAGGAAGTCAAATTGTCCCTGTTTGCAGATGACATGATTGGATATTTAGAAAAACCCATTGTCACAGCCCAAAATCTCCTTAAGCTGATAAGCAACTTCAGCAAAGTCTTAGGATACAAAATCAATTAAAGACTTAAATGTTAGACCTAAAACCATAAAAATCCTAGAAAAAAACCTAGGCAATACCATTCAGGACATAGGCATGGGCAAGGACTTCATGACTAAAACACCAAAAGCAATGGCAACAAAAGCCAAAAGTGACAAATGAGATTTAATTAAACTAAAGGGCTTCCGCACAGCAAAAGAAACTACCATCAAAGTGAACAGGCAACCTACAGAATGGGAGAAAATTTTTACAATCTATCCATCTGACAATGGACTAATATCCAGAATCTACAAAGAACTTAAATTTAGAAGAAAAAATGAAACCACCCCATCAAAAAGTGGGCAAAGGATATGAACAGGCACTTCTCAAAAGAAGACATTCATGCAGCCAATGGACACATGAAAAAATGCTCATCACCACCGGCCGTCAGAGAAATGCACAGAGACCACAATAAGATACCATCTCACACCAGTTAGAATGGCAATCACTAAAAAGTCAGGAAACAAGGGCTGGAGAGGATGTGGAGAAATAGGACAACTTTTACACTGTTGGTGGGACTGTAAACTAGTTCAACCATTGTGGAAGAAAGTGTGGCAATTCCTCAAGGATCTAGAACTAGAGATAGCATTTGACCCAGCCATCCCTTTACTGGGTATATACCCAAAGGATTATAAATCATGCTGCTATAAAGACACATGCACACGTATGTTTATTGTGGCACTATTCACAATAGCAAAGACTTTGAACCAACCAAAATGTCCACCAATAATAGACTGGATTAAGAAAATGTGGCACATATGCACCATGGAATACTATGCAGCCATAAAAAAGGATGAGTTAATATCCTTTTTAGGGACATGGAAGAAGCTGGAAACCATCATTCTGAGCAAACTATCGCAAGGAAAGAAAACCAACACTGCATGTTCTTACTCATAGGTGGGAATTGAACAATGAGATCACTTGTACACAGGGTGAGGAACATCACACACCGGGGCTTGTTGTGGGGTTGGGGGAGGGGGGAGGAATAGCATTAGGAGATATACCTAATGTAAATGATGAGTTAATGTGTGCAACACACCAACATGGCACATGTATATGTATGTAACAAACATGCACGCTGTGCACATGTACCCTAGAATTTAAAGTATAATTAAACAAATAGAAAAAGGCGTATTATGTGAACAATAATCAAAGGAAAAGCAAGTGTGGCTATATTAATATCAGATAAAGTAGACTTTGGAGCAAAAAAAATACCAGAGACAGACATAAAGTAATCATAAACATGCTGACTCACCAAAAAGACACAGCAATCCTAAATGAGCATACACCAAATAACAGAATTGCAAAATATGTGAAGCAAAAACTAATAGTACTGAAAAGCAAACAAACAAATTCAGTTATAGTTAGAGACTTCAACACCCCTCTCTCAACAACTGACAGAAGAAAAAATTAGAAAGAATACAAAAAAACTCAACACCACCAACCAATTTGATCTAGTTGACATTTTATAGAATATACCACCCAGTGACAGCAGAATACAGATTCTTTTCATTTGCTCACAGAATATGTATCCAGATAGACCATATCCTGAGCCATAAAAGAAACCTCTAGAAATTTAAAAGAATTAAAATCATATAGTGTGTTTTCTATTCAATGGAATGAAACTGGAAATCAACAACAGAAAGATAATAGTAAAACTCCAAATATTTAGAAACTAAACAACACACTTCTAAATTCTGCATGAACTGAAGGATAAAAATAAAATACATCACAACTTACAAAACAGCTACAGCAATGCTGAGAGACAAGTTTATACCATTAAATGCTTACATTACAAAAGAGAAAAACTCTCAAATCAATAATCTAATCTCTCAGGTGGAAAACCCAAAACAAGTAAAATAAACCCAATACAAGCAGAAGGAATGAAATCATAAAAAGAACATAAAAAAGTAAAACTAAAAATTAAAATTAAATTTAAAAAAAAGATCTAAAATAAATGAAATTCAAAACAGAACAATTATCAAAAAGAAAAAAAACACAGAACAATGAAACAAAGAGTTAGTTGTTAAAAGAGAGAAGACACAAACTGCCATCATCAAGTATGAAACAGGGATCATTACCATATACCCTACAGATATCAGAAGAATAAGGAAATACTACAAACAATTCTATACATATAAATCTGACAACTTAGAAGTAGTAGTTCAGTATCACAAAAAGCACAAACTACCAAAATATACTCAATATGAAATAGGTCATTTGAATACCCTTTTAAAACTATTAATGAAATTGAATTCATAATTTTAAAAATTCCAAAAGAGCAATCTCCAGGCCCAGGTGATTGCATTGGAGAAATCCATCAAACATCTGAATAATAAACAGCAATTCTCCACAATCTCCTCTACAAAATGGAAGAAAAGGGAACACCTCAGTATTCAGTTTATGACGCTATTATCATCAATAAAAAAACCACACAAAGACAGTGGTACAGAAAACCAAAACTAGAGTCCAATATTCATGAATATAGATGCAAAATTTCCCAACAAAAGATTAGCAAATATAATCTTTATGCCACAGAGGGAGGCTGGCTCAAAATCTGAAAATCAACCAATGTAACCCACCATTTTCTGTTTTCCAATAAGAAAAAATCATCTGATCATATCAATCTATCCAGAAAAACATTAGAAGTCAGCCTATTCCTGAGACAGGAACTCAGAAAAAAAGAAGTCAAAATCCACTTATGATAAAAATTCTCAAAAAAGAGCAGAAATTCTTCAACTTCATAAAGATGATCTAAAAACCTGATCAACCTTGTTCTTTTTGATGGAACACTAAATATATTCTCTCTAATATCAAAACCAAGGTAAGTATGTCTGCTTTCATAGTGCTGGAAATTCTAGCCAGCACAATAAGGCAAGGGGGGAAAAGTCATAAAGATTAGAAAAGAAAAAAAAGAACCTGCCTTTATTTGCAGATAACGTTACTCTGTATGTAGAAAATCCCAAGGAATCTACAAAAACGTTCCTGTAAGTACAGTTCAACAAAGTCATAGGATATAGCGTAAACATATAAAAATAAATTATATTTCTATATACTAGCAATGAACATACGGATATTGAAATAAAAAATACCACTTACAATCACTCAAAAAAGTGAAATAATTAGGTACAAATCTAACAAAACACATACATTTGTATACTGAAGAGTACACAATGCTGATGAAAGAAAACAAAGATTTGGCTGGGTGTGGTGGCTCATGTTTATAATTCCAGCACTTCGGGAGACTGAAGCAGGGACACTGTTTGAGCCCAGGAGTTGGAGAACAGCCTGGGCAACATGGCAAGACCCCATCTCTACAAAAAATAAAGTAAAAAATATTAGCTCGGTGTAGTGGCATGCACCCGTGGTCCCAGCTACTTGAGAGGAGAGTGGGAAGATGACTTGAGCCCAGGAGACTGAAGCTATGCCATGAACCATGTTCATGCCACTGTACTCCAGCCTGGGCGCCAGAACAAGACCTTATCTCAAAAAAAAAAAAAAAAAAAAAAAGAAAAAAGAAATCAGGAGTTTTAAATAAATGGAGAAATACATTGTGTTCAAAGATTGGAAGGCATTAGTCCTTCCCAAATTGACATAGGGGTTTAATTCCTACCAAAATCTCAGCATGATCTTTTGTGGATATAGACAAAATTATTTTAACATTTGTATTGAAAAGTGAAGGAACAAGAGTAGCTGAAACAATTTTGAAAAAAGCAAACTAGGCGAAATCACTCTACCTGATTTTAAGACTTAAAGTATAGCTACAGGTATTGGGTGGAAGGATGGCTACACAGATTAGTGAAACAGAATAGGAAAATAAATGAACCTAAACCTCACACCTTATGCCAAAATTAACTAGAAAATGGATGACAACCTTATGTAATATATAAAGCTGTAAAAGTTTTAGAAAAAAAAATAGAAGAAAAGCAGAATCTGTGGCTAGGCAAAGAGTTCTTATCACCAAAACCTCGACTCATAAAAGGAAAAATTGATCCACTGGGCTTCATCAAAATTAAATACTTTGCTCCATAAAAACCCATATGAAGAAGGCGAAAAGATAAGCTACGGAGTGGCAAAAAATGTCTCCAAACCACATACCTGACAACGGACTAGTATCTAAAATATACAGAGAACTCTCAAACCTCTACAGTAAAGAATAAACAATCCAATTAGAAAATGGGGCAAAAGTCACAGATATTTCAATAAAGAAGATATAAGGATGGTAAATAAGCATATGAGAAAATGCTCGACAGCAGTAACAATTGGGGAAATGGCAATTAAAACCACAATGAGATATCACCACACACACTTACCAGAATGGCTAAAACAAAAATAGTCAAAACACCAAATGCTCTTGAGGACATGGAGAAACTGGATCACTCAAACATTGCTAGTGGGAATGTAAAACGGTACAACTATTCTGAAAAACATTTTAGCAGTTTCTTAAAAAAAAAAAAAAACAAAAAAAACTAAACGTGCAACTACTATATGACCTACAATTGCATCCTTTGGCATTTATTGCTTAAAAAATGAAAACTGTGTTCACACAAAAACCTGTACCCGAACGTTTACAGCAACTTTACCGACAATAGGCAAAAACCAGAGACAATCTAGACATCCTCCCACAAGTTCTACACGAACTGTGGAACAATCACACATTGGACTATTCCTCCACAGTAAAAAGGAGCAAGCTATCGGTACATAAAACGACCTAGGTGAAGCTCCACAGAACCGCACTAAGTGAGAAAAGCCAATCCCAAAAGAGCCACGTACTGTGTGATTCCATTTCTACATTTTTGAAATGATGAAATAAATAGAAATGAACAACAGCTTAATAGGTGTGCCTGCAGTTAAGGAAGAGGTTGGTGGGAGAGGCAGGTGAGTTTGGCTCTAGGAGGGCAGCATGAGGGGTCCCTGTGGTGATGGGAATATTCTTCCACTTGACTGGATCGATGCCAGTATTCTGGTTGTGATGCACACGACAGTTTCACAAGATGTTACCATTAGGCGACACTGGTGAAGGGCATAATGCAGGACCTCTCCCTGTTATTTCTTACAACACTGTAAGAGATGGAGCTTCGCTCTGTTGCCTGGGCTGGAGTGCAGTGGTGTGATCTTGGCTCACGGCAACCTCTGCTTCCCGGGTTCAAGGAATTCTCCTGCCTCCGCTTCCAGAGTAGATGGGATCACAGGCATGTACCACCACACCTGGCTAATTTTTGTATTTTTAGTAGATTCGGGGTTCCACCATGTTCCACCATGTTCGCAAGGCTGGTCTCAACTCCTGACCTCAGGTAATCCACCCTTCTCCTTGGCCTCCCAAAGTACTCGGATTGCAGGCGGCAGCCACCATGCCCAGCTTCATAAATAATCAGCCTTCCATACACACTCATACCCCAGAGACATTGCAGTTTGAGTTCCAAACCACCACAATAAAGGAAATATCACAATTAAAGTGAGTCACACAATTTTTTTTGTTTCCCAGTGCATACAAAAGTTATGTTTATGGGAGTCTGAAGCAGGTGGGTCGCTTGAGGCAAGGCATCTGAGACCAGCCTGGGCAACATGACGAAACCCCATCTCTACAAAATACAAAAATTAGCCAGATGTGGTGGCACACACCTGTAGTCCCAGCTACTTGCGGGGCAGAGACAGAATTGCTTGAGCCCAGGAGTTTGAGGCTACAGTGAGCTATGATCATGCTATTGCACTCTAGCCTACATGACAGTGAGACTGTCTCTAAAAACAAAAACAAAAAAAATGTAAGTTGTGTTTATACTAATGAGCATTTGAGTTTATACTAATAAATGCTATGTTTATAATACATCTATTAAGTATACAAAAGCATTATGTTTTTAAAAAAATGTATACATCTTAAAACACTTTATTTTGCTAAAACATGCTAACAATCCTCTGAGCCTTCAGCAAGATATAATCTTTTTGCTGGTGGAGGGTCTTACACCTCAATGTTGATGGCTGCTTACTGATCAGAATGGTGTTTGCTGAAGGTTAAGGTGGCTGTGACAATTTTTAAAAATAAGACAGCAATGACGTTTGCCACATTGACTCTTCCTTTCATGAAAGGATTTCTCTGTAGCATGTGATTTTGTTTGATAGCACTTTACCCACAGTAGAAAGTTATTCAAAATTGGAGTCAATCCCTTCAAAGTCTGCCTCTGCTTTACCAAGTTTACATAATACTCTAAATCATTTGTTGTCATTCAACCATGTTCACAGCATCCTCCCCAGGAGATTCCATCTCAGGAACTCACCTTCTTCGCTCATCCATAAGAAGCAACTCCTTGTCTGTTCCAATTTTGTTATAAGATTGTAGCAATTCAGTCACACTTGAGGTTCTACTTGTTATTATCAGGCTCTAGTTCTCTTGCTATTTCCACATCTGCAGTTACTTCCTCCATTCAAGTCTTGAACCCCTCAATCATCCATGAGGGCTGGAATCAACCTCTCCAGAACCCAGGTTAATGTTGAAATTTTAACCTCCTCCCATGAATCATAAATGTTCTTAATGACATCTAGAATGATGATCTCTTCCCAGAAAGTTTTCAGTTGACTTTGCCCAGACCCATCAGAGGAATCACTATCAATAGCTGGTAGAGCCTTATGAAGTGTATTACTCAAATAGTAAGATTTGAAAGTCGAAATTACTCCTTGATCCATGGGCTGCAGAATGGATGTTATTAGCAGACATGAAAACAACATTAATCTCCTGGTACACCTCCATCATTAGTTCTCTGATGAACAGGTACATTGTCAATAAGTAATCATATTTTTAAATGAATCTTTTTTCTTTTTCAGTAGTAAATCTCAATAATGGGCCTAAAATATTCAGTAAACCACACTATAAACAGATGTGCTACCATTCAGGCTTTGTTGTTCCATTTCTAGGGCGCAGGCAGAGTAGATGTGGCATAATTCTTAAGGGCTCTAGGATTTTCAGAATGTTAAATGAGCACTAGCTTCAACTTAAAGTCGCTCCGAACAAGAGAGTCAGCCTGTCCTTTGAAGCTGTGAAGCCAAGCATTGACTTCTCCTCTCTAGCTATGAAAAGTACTAGATGGCATCTTCTTCCAATAGGAGGTTATTTCATCTACATTGAAAATGTGTTGTTTAGTGTATCCACCTTCATCAGTTACCTTAGCTAGATCTTCTGGTTAACTTGCTGTAGCTTGCATCAGCACCTGCTGCTTCACCTTGCACTTTCATGCTACAGAGATGGCTTCTTTCCTTAAACCTCATGAACCAACCTCTGCTAGCTTCAAACTCTTCTTCTACAGCTTTCTCACCTCCCTCTGCCTTCACAGAATTGAACGAAGTTAGGGCTCTGCTCTGCAATAGGCTCTGATTTAAGGAATGTGGTGGCTGATTTGATCTTCTATCCAAACTACAGAAACTTTCTCCATATGAACAATAAAGCTGTTTCATTTTCTTATCATTCATGTGTTCACTAGAGTAGTGCTTTTAATTTCCTTTATGAACTTTTCCTTTACATGCAAAACTTGGCCAAATGACCCAAGAGACCTAGGTGTCAGTCTGTCTCAGCTTTCTACATGCCTTCCTCACTAAGTTAAACATTTCTAGTTTTTAAATTTAACGTGAGAGACATGCCACTCTTCCTCTCACTTGAACACATAGATGCCATTGTAGGGTTATTAACTGGCCTAATCTCAATATTGCTGTGTCTCAAGGAATAGGGTAGCCCAAAGAGAAGAAGAGAGATAGGAGAATGGCTGATTGGTGGAATAGTCAGAACCCATACAATTATCAGTTAAGTTCACCATATGGATGTGGTTCATGGCACCCCAAAACAATTACAGTAGTAACATCAAGATCACTGCTCACAAATCAGCATATTATCTATAGTTTTTTTAAAAAAAGGCTTGCAATATTGTGAGAGTTACGAAAATGTGACACAGGCACACAAGGTGAGCACACGCTCTTGGGAAAATGGTGCCAACAGACTGGCTTGAAACAGGGTTGCCACAACCTTCAATCTGTAAAAAAGAAAACTCAGTATCTGTGAAGTGCAATAAAACAAGGTATGCCTGTACTCAAGAGTGACATTTCATTAAATTCTATCTTCCATAGAAAGTACAGTTTTCCTTCAAATCTTAGAACAAACGATAAACCAAACATTCAGATATTTACTTAAGATTCCCTCTACAGCATCGTGCTGAGCAAATTTTATGCCTGAGATTTTAATATCAGCACCGGTGCAGTCCACAAAAGTGTCCCCTTTGCCCCTCTTTTCTATCACAATGTCATCTGGTAGGCCCTATCATAAGGAAGAGAGAGCAAGAACACTCAAGATGGGTGAGGAAAAACATCTAAACATGAACACTCTAGAACACGTTTCTCTAGTTCAAATGTCTGCAGGTGATAATAAGACCAGTCAACCATGTTGCATTTAAATAAAATATATCTCCCCACATATCCTGTTTAATTTAAACCAGGGTATCCAACTTTTAATAACTCCTCTCTGACTAGTCCCTGTATCAGGAAGACTACCCTATCAACTATCCCACATCAGCTCAGCACTAAATTCACTTACAAAAGTGCTACAAAAAATAAATAATGTTCGAGACTAGTCCAGGCAACATAGTCAGACTCCATCTCTACAAAAAAACAAAAAAAATTCATCAGGCATGGTGGCATGCACCAATCACTCACCTCACAAGGAGGCTAAGGTGGGAGGGTCACTTGACCCCAGAATTTTAAGGCTGCAGTAAGCTATGATCATGCCATTGCACGGCAGCCTTCATTCTTGGAGACAGAATAAGACCCCATCTCAAATAATAATAATAATGACTTATGGTTGAGTCAAAGAACTTTAAAGCACTCACCCTTAGAAGTTTGTTTCTAACTCTAACATTCTATGATTCTAATATAAATTACATTTGAATAAACCTAAGCAGTTCTCAAGATGATCTAATTTTAATATTCTCTTAAACAGTTGGCTTAAAATCTGACAAACTGACTAGTTACTAGAAAAAAAAAAAAAAACAGTCCACCTCATTAGCAAATAAAAAGCATTAGATCAAGGCTGGGTGCAGTGGCTCATGCCTGTAATCCCAGCACTTTGGGAGGCTAAGGTCGGGGGATCACTTGAGGTCAGGAGGTCGAGGGCAACCTGGCCAACATGGTGAAACTCTACCTTTACTAAAAATACAAAAATCAGCTGTGTATGGCATGTGCCTGTAATCCCAGCTTCTCAGGAGGCTGAGGTGGGAGAATTGCTTGAACCTGGGAGGCGTAGATTGCAGTGAGCCAAGATCATGCCACTGCACTCCAGCCTGGGTGACGGAGTGAAACTCCATCTCAAAAATAAAGCATCAGATCTCAGGTGCAGTGGCTCACGCCTATAATCCCAGCACTTTCGGAGACCAAGGCAGGCAGATCACTTGAGGTCAGGAGTTTCAGACCAGCCTGGCCAACATGGAGAAAACCTGTCTCTACTAAAACTACAAAATTAGCCAGGCATGATGGCAGACACCAGTAATCCCAGCAACTCAGGAGGCTGAGCCAGGAGAATCGCTTGAACCCAGGAGGCAGAGGTTGCAATGAGCTGAGATCACACCACTCCACTCCATCCGGCGTGACAGAGCAGACTCTGTCTCAAAAAAAGCAAAAACAAAAAACCCATCACATTGGTATAAATCTTGCTCAAACCATTAATGCAAGTCAAACACCTGAGTGGGCTTACAAAAAACTGAAGTATCAGAAAACTAAAGAATTCACTTGACTTCCATTATAAAACAGAAGCACATAGACAAAGCTGTAAGAAGTAACTCTCATTGTCTAAAGACGAGTCTGAGTAAATGAAAGCAGCAGCTGTTTTTAACAAGCAAAGCCACTCACTGTATCTACACTGGAAGAGGACAAAGGCTTTGGGGGCCCTAGAGAATGCAAGGGGACTCCACACACTGGAATGCTACCAGGGGTGGACTCTGGATGCCTGAATTATGAATAATTTTGTTTCTGACTATTTTATGTATCTGCCTGTGCTTTGCAAATTTTCTACAATAACCATTGCTTTCTATCATCAGAAAAATTAAAAGTACAAAAAGAATTGCATATTGAGAAAAAAGATTTTGACACAAATTTTTATATAATGATGCATTTCTTTCCACTTAAAACATAAAACCATCACCTAAAGGAATGGATTTTCAAAACAAGAAAGAAAAACCCTATTGTAAGTACTACTGACACCCTGCACACAGTAGGTACTCAATATGTATCTCTTGTTATACGGGCTAACTACAGATCACTATCAGATGAGCTTGAATCTAACTCATGAACACTCCATACATGCACACTAGAGATACCATCTGATTCCCCAATTCTCCGACCTATACTGTTAGTCAATATACAGCCATTTTTATATCTAATCTATCAGCATTCTATATGTCTGTTTACAACACTCTAGCAATTACATTAAAATTTCCTCACCCATCTAGGAGGAATTCTTATCTACCTTACAAACTATAGTATCAGTGTATTTGGCATACAAACTATGCCAAAAAAAGTGTTTTTATCACAGTGATTTATCTTGCAGATGTGTTATTTATATACACATATATATTATACATCAAAAATTGGAGAGTAGAAAGAACAAAAATTACACACATAAAACAAAAAAGGGGGTAAGACGATGTAGTAGGAACAAGAGAAAACTAAACTTCCAGCCTCGCTTCCGTTTAGAAGTTTTGACAAGATAAAGAGCATAGCTTAAGCAGTTTCTGAACAGCTGCACAAGTCCCAAAATGATATATGATTTTTTGCATTACAAGCTTCACTGCTAACTTGAAGCTATTTTGGTAAATAGTTGAACAGGTGTAACTAAATTTGACACATTATGAAAATATATAGGACCAAGATGAACAATTGTAAAGTAACCTAAATTTAGAAATCACTCTAAATGAACAATAAGATTATAACTGTCAAAAAGTTATTATTATTATTTTTTTTAGACAGAGTCTTGCTCTGTCGCCCAGGCTGGAGCATAGTGGTATCATCTTGACTCATTACAACCTTCTCCTCCCAGGTTCAAACGATTCCTCTGCCTCAGCCTCCCGAGTAGCTGGGATTACAGGGTGCAACAACACGCCCGGCTAATTTTTGTATTTTTAGTACAGACGGGGTTTCACCATGTTAGCCAGACTGGTCTCTAACTCCTGGCCTCAAGTGATCTGCCCACCTTGGCCTCCCAAAGTGCTGGGATTACAGGCATGAGCCACTGCACCTAGCCCAAAGAGTTATTTTTAATGGAATCTTTCAACATTAATCTTTTCTAAAGTATACTTTGGACAAGACACAAAGTGTAGCATTTGTGACATTCAGCAAGCATTTAGAGAATTAAGATAATTGGTACCAATTTCAAGTTAAGTGCCCTTCATTATACCTCTCACAAAAACAAGCTAAGTGTAAAGCAAAAAACAAAAAGCTATGTAGTAATATATCTGTAACATCTATGAGATAAGAGCAAGGAACAAATTTTTAAAATATTAAAAAATTTTTTAAATATTGCTAGAATTTTTTTTTAATTCTAAAAATTAGATTTCCTTTCCATAAACCACCTACAATCTGGAAAGTATGTTTCTTCCTAATGGTCTTTTTTCTATATGAGCCTGTGAATATCCCCCCAACATATACACTGCTACAAAGAACTACAACTCAAGTTGCTGAAACACTGGGTCAACCTCTTTCAAGCTTTCTCTGTCCTTAATGTTTCAAGGTAGCTAACTAGAAATCAAATGGGTTCAAATCATATTCTTGGAGTTTCAACAAGATCGGTGATTTATTGTTTACTTAAACATTTCAGGTGTGAGAGTTTGGCTGTGTGTCTTCCACACTCACCTTCCAACTCAATGGAGTGAGCAATGGAGAACATGCCATGTACCACATAATGGCCAGGACAAACAGTAACAGTGTCACCTTCGAAGCAGACATTTATAGCAGACAGTGGATCACTACGGAACTAGAAAACAATAAGAATACATTTGTAAATATACACTCCCAAAAAACTAACCTGAGTATTAGTCTAGGTGCCTTCATGTCTAACTTTGAAAATGGAAGCCAAAAACCGCATATTGAAGCATCTCCTTTGATAGTGCACTGACCTAACACATGCCTGGTAAGTGACTACTGAGGACTAAAGGCAGGACTGTCACTACTTCCCACTGTACAGAAAACCATCTTGGGAAAGCTCCTGTAAATACTTTGTGGGATTTGTGAAAATCTGTGGTGAATGAGAAGAAAAAAAAAGCCACCTGGAGCGAGAAACTCTGTTTACCTGAATTTCTCTTCCTTCCTCACCGGGTTCCTGGCAAAGCCCGTCCATGAGCAGGGACTGCAGGAGACCAGCCATCATAGTGGAGGAGACCACGTGAGTGATCTTCTGACCGCTGGAATGGACACCCTTTGCTGGGATATTAGAATTCTTCTGATAACCAAACACATACCTTAAAAAAACAAAACAGTCCTATCAATAAGACAACAAGTAAGAAAAGATGCTAAGAATTACAAAGACACACATACCTCAACATAGGATTCTCAATGAGTTTCAGCTTTTGTTTCAACTGTTTCATTTCTGAATAAAAGTTTAATCCTTCCACCACAGAGATATTTTCCTGCTGGGAATCAGAGTTACAATTTGACAAACTGCTTCTCAGATTTAAAAATTTCCTGTAACTTTCCTCACATTGAGACAACAGATAGCGGTAGTCAACATGAAGTCCTGATGAAACTTGGTCTTCAAGAATGTTATAATGCCTGAAAGTTTAAAAGCAAATTGAAATCCGCTGCCTTTCAGGCACATTTTCCTGTCATTAAAACAGCCCACTTAGCACTCCAAGAGCCAGTAAGAAAAGTGTTTTATAGTATATAACTCAGGTGCATGTTAAGTCTTTCTGAAGAGCACTCTAATAATAATAAGTGGAAGCTGTTGGAAGTTTAGAGCACCATTTCTGTAAGGTCACTAATTTTTCTTCTTTTGAGGAGTTGTTTGCTTTTTTTCTTGGATCCAAGCATTTGTGATTTAGAAAAAGTGAAAGTTCATGTTGCACAATTTGCAATTACTATTTGATAAGAAATTATTTTCTTCTCATATATTAGATTCAAAAGCTTAGTAAGAAGGCTGCAGGGCGCAATTTTGGAGAGGGAGTAGGGAGAGCAGTACCTCAAATAGTTTCACAACAATGTTTAAGATTACTATATTTTTCATGGATCTGAATATGACTTTGAACATTTTTTAAAGGTTACTATATTTATAGGATCAAAAAGTAGAAATGACTCAATCTAGTCCTTCCTTCTGTTTAAAGCACTATGGCACAAAATTATGCTGAATATTCCTTAAGGAAGACTATTAAAGAATTTCAAAAAATAAGCCCTTGAGATTCTGAGGGGGAGAAAAAGGTGCCATTACTAAACTAGAGAGTTACTGAAACAAAATAACCTTGTACTGGACAACCATACTGGCATTTCAAACGTATTAATTTATAAACTTTCTCAAATATAAAAACAGAACACAGAGTATTTCTAGATGCAATAAAATAATGTGTAAATGTGCAATCAAGTTAACATATAAAATAATGGGTTTAAAAATAAAGTAAAATAGGCCAGGCACAGTGGCTCACACCTGTAATCCCAGCACTTTGGGTGGCCAAGGCAGGCAGCTGACTTGAGCCCAGGAGTCTGAGGCCAGCCTGGGCCAACATGGTAAAACCCTGTCACAAAAATACAAAAATGAGCCTGGCGTGGTGGCATGCACTTGTAGTCTCAGCTACTTGGGAGGCTGAGCTGGGAGGATGGCTTGAGCCCCAGGGGGAGATCTAATTATGCTACTGTACTCCATACTCCAGCCTGGGCGACAGGGCAAGACCCTGTCTCAAAAAACAAACAAACAAACAAACAGATGTTCAGGGCCCCATCCAGACCAATTAAATGAGTATCTGGACATAGAGGGGTATTTTTAAAGTTCCCTGGGGATGGTAATGTGTAGCCAAGAGTGAGAACTATTGCCTTAAATGATGGTTTTTTTTGTTTTTGTTTTTTTTTGGTCATGCTTTGAATAAGATAGGGAAAAACAAAAACAAGATAGAACCATATCTTAAACAAACTTTTACAACAGATATGAACACTTAAACATAACTTTTCCCACTTTTCAAGTAAGTGAATTAGGCAAAGCTTGAAAAGCAAGGATTTTGTCTGGTTAATCCAAAAGAACGAGTGAACAGCTGTGAAAGAAAAGGAAAAACAAAGTTTTAAAATTTTAAAAATAAAAAAAAGAAATTGAGGATGAAACCGTGGTCTGCTAAGTTGTGAAGTTCTGCTGTGGAAAGAAAGCACTGAAAATGAAACCAGCCATCTCCTAATCATTGCAGACTGGGCTGTTAGTCCCTTTACCCTCTAGTGGAGTCTTTTGTCGTCGTTGTAATGAACTTAAGCATGCCTCTACTCAATTATAAAAACCTCTGCTGGCTCACTTTTAGCCCTCAAAAAGAAGTCCTGAACGTGGTACTATAAATAGATTCATAATCTTGCCATATTGCACTTCTCCTGCCTCAGAGTCATTGTTCATAAACTCTCAATTTCACAAGCTCTTTCAAACCTCCATGTAACTTGTTAGTCAAGCTGCCAGAAGTGCCTTCCACCTTTTCCACGTGGTAAACTTATAGTTCTATTCCATGACTCAGCTCCAATGTCATCCTCACCAGTACCATGCCAAGCATTTACACATCATTCCTATCTGCACCTCCCCCAGTGTTGATTCTTTCAAGCCAGAAACATGTAAGTCAGCCTTGACTTCTCTCACCTCATTCACATCTTCTCATCTCCGATATTCACTTGACCACCAAGTCCCAGCCATTCTACTTTCTCAGTAAGCCTCCATCTGTCCTCTCCATATCCCCACTCTAGTCCTCTCTCTTGCCTCTTAACTGGTCTCTCTATTCCAACTCCCTCCATTTGAATGTTTTTTTATACAGAAGCCACAATGAACCCTTGAAAACACAAAGCAGCATTTTAGGGGACTGAGGTGGGAGGACTGCTTGAGTCCAGGAGTTCGAGACCAGCTTGGGCAACACAAGGAGACCCCCATTTCTACGGAAAAATTTTATTACAAAATTAGCAGGGTGGCCGGGCGCGAAGGTTCATGCCTGAAATCTCAGCACTTTGGGAGGCTGAGACGGGAGGATCACGAGGTCAGGAGATTGAGACCATCCTGGCTAACATGGTGAAATCCTGTCTCTACTAAGAATACAAACAATTAGTCAGGCGTGGTGGCGGGCACCTGTAGTCCCAGCTGCTCAGGAGGCTGAGGCAGGAGAATGGCATGAACCCAGGAGGCGCAGCTTGCAGTGAGCCAAGATCGTGCCACTGCACTCCAGCCTGGGCGACAGAACAAGACTCCGTCTCAGAAAAAAAAAAAAAAAATTAGCTGGGCAGTGGTGGCACATGCCTATAATCCCAGCTGATCCAGAGGCTGAGGCAAGAGGATGACTTGAGCCCCGCAGTTCGAGCCTGCATTGAACCATAACTGCACCACTGCACTCCAGCCTGGGCAACAGAATAAGACCCTGTTTCCAAAAACATTAAAAACACAAAACACAAAACTAGTCATATTTACCCAAGAATAAAAACCCTTCAGTGGCTTCCCACTGCTCTTAAAGACAAAAATAATCACTAACCAGCTAACAAAGCCCCACACTGTCTGGCCCCTGCCAACCTCTCTAATCTCGTTTCCTAGGTCTCGCCCAGCACTGTCTGTGTTCCAGCCATGCTGGCCTTTCAGCTCCTTCAACACACTGAGCGCCTAAATCTTTTCCCTTCCCTGCCCCTGCCTCCCCTTTCACCCAGCTAACCCAAGTTCAAATGTCATTATTCCAGGAAATAACCCTAGAACTGCAACTTGACCTAACCTTAGGACACTCTATAATTCTTCACAGCACTGACTGCTATTTCCAACCATGCAGACATCTGTACGTGATTATTTCATCAAGGCTCATCTCCCCCCTTTAGACTGACAGCTCCCTGATGATGGCGTGTCTCATGCACCAGACATACCCCACCCTTGACTAAGGACCTGGTACTCAAATACATATTGAATCAATGAACAAATGAAATCCCTTACAATTTGACCTTCTCTGGGCACTGACCCAAATCTCAGCCCTCAAAATGCAGTGCACATTTAACCAGGTTCCTCTTCAAATAATACTACCAAATAACATTCCAGATACTTACTTTTCTATGAACTTCTATGCCAATAGAGATGAGTTCCCTGATTCCTAATTTCCTGAACTTATCAGGCATCCCTTTATCTTCAAATGCTTCAAATGACAGATTTTTTTAAAATGAGAAAAACAGAAGGGAGTTATTTGGGTTCTGGACAGAAACCGGTTCTTTAGATTCATTCTGCTTGGCCCAATACTCAACATCTAGGATTAAGTGTTCTTGCATACAATCGGAAACTGTCCTTAAGATGTTGGCAGCAGGGCCTGAAACATTCTGCTTCTTTGCAGAGCATTTGAGTTAAGCTCAGCAAAACCAAGTTAATTCACCAACGGTATAGAAAATGGAAGTACTTTTTATACTACAAAACACCAAGCAATATTATTTACATTATGGTCATTATATATTACTCAGTATTTTAGTTCCTAAAGGAATATAAGTCTATTTTTAAATAGCTAAAAGCAAGCCTTCTTTGGTCAATATACTTACCTACAGAAGATCCAAAATAACATCTGTATAGGGAACTATACAATAAAAGATTGATCTGAAAAATTGTTTAAATCATACCCACTGATCCAGGTATGGGTTTTCTTTCCCATGGAAGGGACAAGGTTTCTTGTGCAGTAGAAATAACTATGGCAAAAAATGCTGACAGGTATGAATACATCCCCTAAGGATCCTAGAGGCAGCCTAAGAAAACACTTGCTTTGAGCAGACATACGCTTAAAAAAAAAGTGTATTCGTCTTTTAGCAGTACACACAGCATGGTATATAACTTACTTCACTGTCTTTCTCTTCTTCTACTTTCTGTACTCTTGTATTGAAATATACCAACCATCAGCCTTAACATCTACAACTTTTTTTTTTTTAAATTTATTTATTATTATTATACTTTAAGTTGTAGGGTACATGTGCATAACGTGCAGGTTTGTTACATATGTATACTTGTGCCATGTTGGTGTGCTGCACCCATCAACTCGTCATTTACATCAGGTATAACTCCCAATGCAATCCCTCCGCCCTCCCCCCTCCCCATGATAGGCCCCTGTGTGTGATGTTCCCCTTCCTGAGTCCAAGTGATCTCATTGTTCAGTACCCACCTATGAGTGAGAACATGCGGTGTTTGGTTTTCTGTTCTTGCGATAGTTTGCTAAGAATGATGGTTTCCAGCTGCATCCACGTCCCTACAAAGGACACAAACTCATCCTTTTTGATGGCTGCATAGTATTCCATGGTGTATATGTGCCACATTTTCTTAATCCAATCTGTCACTGATGGACATTTGGGTTGATTCCAAGTCTTTGCTATTGTGAATAGTGCTGCAATAAACATACGTGTGCATGTGTCTTTATAGCAGCATAATTTATAATCCTTTGGGTATATACCCAGTAATGGGATGGCTGGGTCATATGGTACATCTAGTTCTAGATCCTTGAGGAATCGCCATACTGTTTTCCATAACGGTTGAACTAGTTTACAATCTCACCAACAGTGTAAAAGCGTTCCTATTTCTCCACATGCTCTCCAGCACCTGTTGTTTCCTGACTTTTTAATGATTGCCATTCTAACTGGTGTGAGATGGTATCTCATTGTGGTTTTGATTTGCATTTCTCTGATGGCCAGTGATGATGAGCATTTTTTCATGTGTCTGTTGGCTGTATGAATGTCTTCTTTTGAGAAATGTCTGTTCATATCCTTTGCCCACTTTTGGATGGGGTTGTTTGTTTTTTTCTTGTAAATTTGTTTGAGTTCTTTGTAGGTTCTGGATATTAGCCCTTTGTCAGATGAGTAGATTGCAAAAATTTTCTCCCATTCTGTAGGTTGCCTGTTCACTCTGATGGTAGTTTCTTTTGCTGTGCAGAAGCTCTTTAGTTTAATGAGATCCCATTTGTCAATTTTGTCTTTTGCTGCCGTTGCTTTTGGTGTTTTAGACATGAAGTCTTTGCCCATGCCTATGTCCTGAATGGTACTACCTAGGTTTTCCTCTAGGATTTTTATGGTATTAGGTCTAACATTTAAGTCTCTAATCCATCTTGAATTAATTTTTGTATAAGGAGTAAGGAAAGGATCCAGTTTCAGCTTTCTACTTATGGCTAGCCAATTTTCCCAGCACCATTTATTAAATAGGGAATCCTTTCCCCATTTCTTGTTTCTCTCAGGTTTGTCAAAGATCAGATGGCTGTAGATGTGTGGTATTATTTCTGAGGACTCTGTTCTGTTCCATTGGTCTATATCTCTGTTTTGGTACCAGTACCATGCTGTTTTGGTTACTGTAGCCTTGTAGTATAGTTTGAAGTCAGGTAGCGTGATGCCTCCAGCTTTGTTCTTTTGACTTAGGATTGTCTTGGAGATGTGGGCTCTTTTTTGGTTCCATATGAACTTTAAAGCAGTTTTTTCCAATTCTGTGAAGAAACTCATTGGTAGCTTGATGGGGATGGCACTGAATCTATAAATTACCTTGGGCAGTATGGCCATTTTCATGTTATTGATTCTTCCTATCCATGAGCATGGTATGTTCTTCCATTTGTTTGTGTCCTCTTTTATTTCACTGAGCAGTGGTTTGTAGTTCTCCTTGAAGAGGTCCTTTACATCCCTTGTAAGTTGGATTCCTAGGTATTTTATTCTCTTTGAAGCAATTGTGAATGGAAGTTCATTCCTGATTTGGCTCTCTGTCTGTTACTGGTGTATACGAATGCTTGTGATTTTTGCACATTAATTTTGTATCCTGAGACTTTGCTGAAGTTGCTTATCAGCTTGAGGAGATTTTGGGCTGAGACAATGGGGTTTTCTAAATATACAATCATGTCATCTGCAAACAGGGACAGTTTGACTTCTTCTTTTCCTACCTGAATACCCTTGATTTCTTTCTCTTGCCTAATTGCCCTAGCCAGAACTTCCAACACTATGTTGAATAGGAGTGGTGAGAGAGGGCATCCCTGTCTTGTGCCAGTTTTCAAAGGGAATTTTTCCACTTTTTGCCCATTCAGTATGATATTGGCTGTGGGTTTGTCATAAATAGCTCTTATTATTTTGAGGTACGTTCCATCAATACCGAATTTATTGAGCGTTTTTAGCATGAAGGGCTGTTGAATTTTGTCAAAAGCCTTTTCTGCATCTATTGAGATAATCATGTGGTTCTTGTCTTTGGTTCTGTTTATATGCTGGATTATGTTTATTGATTTGCGAATGTTGAACCAGCCTTGCATCCCAGGGATGAAGCCCACTTGATCATGGTGGATAAGCTTTTTGATGTGTTGCTGAATCCGGTTTGCCAGTATTTTATTGAGGATTTTTGCATCGATGTTCATCAGGGATATTGGTCTAAAATTCTCTTTTTTTGTTGTGTCTCTGCCAGGCTTTGGTATCAGGATGATGTTGGCCTCATAAAATGAGTTAGGGAGGATTCCCTCTTTTTCTATTGATTGGAATAGTTTCAGAAGGAATGGTACCAACTCCTCCTTGTACCTCTGGTAGAATTCAGCTGTGAATCCATCTGGTCCTGGACTTTTTTTGGTTGGTAGGCTATTAATTATTGCCTCAATTTCAGAGCCTGCTATTGGTCTATTCAGGGATTCAACTTCTTCCTGGTTTAGTCTTGGAAGAGTGTAAGTGTCCAGGAAATTATTCATTTCTTCTAGATTTTCCAGTTTATTTGCGTAGAGGTGTTTATAGTATTCTCTGATGGTAGTTTGTATTTCTGTGGGGTCGGTGGTGATATCCCCTTTATCATTTTTAATTGCATCTCTTTGATTCTTCTCTCTTTTCTTCTTTATTAGTCTTGCTAGTGGTCTGTCAATTTTGTTGATCTTTTCAAAAAACCAACTCCTGGATTCATTGATTTTTTGGAGGGTTTTTTGTGTCTCTATTTCCTTCAGTTCTGCTCTGATCTTAGTTATTTCTTGCCTTTGCTAGCTTTTGAATGTGTTTGCTCTTGCTTCTCTAGTTCTTTTAATTGCGATGTTAGAGTGTCAATTTTAGATCTTTCCTGCTTTCTCTTGTGGGCATTTAGTGCTATAAATTTCCCTCTACACACTGCTTTAAATGTGTCCCAGAGATTCTGGTATGTTGTATCTTTGTTCTCATTGGTTTCAAAGAACATCTTTATTTCTGCCTTCATTTCGTTATGTACCCAGTAGTCATTCAGGAGCAGGTTGTTCAGTTTCCATGTAGTTGAGCGGTTTTGATTGAGTTTCTTAGTCCTGAGTTCTAGTTTGATTGCACTGTGGTCTGAGAGACAGTTTGTTATAATTTCTGTTCTTGTACATTTGCTGAGGAGTGCTTTACTTCCAATTACGTGGTCGATTTTGGAGTAAGTACGATGTGGTGCTGAGAAGAATGTATATTCTGTTGATTTGGGGTGGAGAGTTCTATAGATGTCTATTAGGTCTGCTTGCTGCAGAGATGAGTTCAATTCCTGGATATCCTTGTTAACTTTCTGTCTCGTTGATCTGTCTAATGTTGACAGTGGAGTGTTGAAGTCTCCCATTATTATTGTATGGGAGTCTAAGTCTCTTTGTAAGTCTCTAAGGACTTGCTTGATGAATCTGGGTGCTCCTGTATTGGGTGCATATATATTTAGGATAGTTAGCTCTTCCTGTTGAATTGATCCCTTTACCATTATGTAATGGCCTTCTTTGTCTCTTTTGATCTTTGATGGTTTAAAGTCTGTTTTATCAGAGACTAGTATTGCAACCCCCGCTTTTTTTTGTTCTCCATTTGCTTGGTAAATCTTCCTCCATCCCTTTATTTTGAGCCTATGTATGTCTCTGCGTGTGAGATGGGTCTCCTGAATACAGCAGCCTGATGGGTCTTGACTCTTTATCCAGTTTGCCAGTCTGTGTCTTTTAATTGGAGCATTTAGTCCATTTACATTTAAGGTTAATATTGTTATGTGTGAACTTGATCCTGCCATTATGATATTAACTGGTTATTTTGCTCGTTAGTTGATGCAGTTTCTTCCTAGCCTCGATGGTCTTTACATTTTGGCATGTTTTTGCAATGGCTGGTACCGGTTGTTCCTTTCCATGTTGAGTGCTTCCTTCAGGGTCTCTTGTAAGGCAGGCCTAGTGGTGACAAAATCTCTAAGCATTTGCTTATCTGTAAAGGATTTTATTTCTCCTTCACTTATGAAACTTAGTTTGGCTGGATATGAAATTCTGGGTTGAAAATTCTTTTCTTTAAGAATGTTGAATATTGGCTCCCACTCTCTTCTGGCTTGGAGAGTTTCTGCCGAGAGATCTGCTGTGAGTCTGATGGGCTTCCCTTTGTGGGTAACCCGACCTTTCTCTCTGGCTGCCCTTAAGATTTTTTCCTTCATTTCAACTTTGGTGAATCTGGCAATTATGTGTCTTGGAGTTGCTCTTCTCGAGGAGTATCTTTGTGGCGTTCTCTGTATTTCCTGGATTTGAATGTTGGCCTGCCCTACTAGGTTGGGGAAGTTCTCCTGGATGATATCCTGAAGAGTGTTTTCCAACTTGGTTCCATCTTCCCCCTCACTTTCAGGCACCCCAATCAGACGTAGATTTGGTCTTTTTACATAATCCCATACTTCTTGCAGGCTTTGTTCATTTCTTTTTCTTCTTTTTTCTTTTGGTTTCTCTTCTCGCTTCATTTCATTCATTTGATCCTCAATCGCTGATACTCTTTCTTCCAGTTGATCGAGTCGGTTACTGAAGCTTGTGCATTTGTCACATATTTCTCGTGTCATGGTTTTCATCTCTTTCATTTCGTTTATGACCTTCTCTGCATTAATTACTCTAGCCATCAATTCTTCCACTTTTTTTCAAGATTTTTAGTTTCTTTGCGCTGGGTAAGTAATTCCTCCTTTAGCTCTGAGAAGTTTGATGGACTGAAGCCTTCTTCTCTCATCTCGTCAAAGTCATTCTCCGTCCAGCTTTGATCCGTTGCTGGCGATGAGCTGCGCTCCTTTGCCGGGGGAGATGCGCTCTTATTTTTTGAATTTCCAGCTTTTCTGCCCTGCTTTTTCCCCATCTTTGTGGTTTTATCTGCCTCTGGTCTTTGATGATGGTGATGTACTGATGGGGTTTTGGTGTAGGTGTCCTTCCTGTTTGATAGTTTTCCTTCTAACAGTCAGGACCCTCAGCTGTAGGTCTGTTGGAGATTGCTTGAGGTCCACTCCAGACCCTGTTTGCCTGGGTATCAGCAGCAGAGGCTGCAGAAGATAGAATATTTCTGAACAGCGAGTGTACCTGTCTGATTCTTGCTTTGGAAGCTTCCTCTCAGGGGTGTACTCCACCCTGTGAGGTGTGGGGTGTCAGACTGCCCCTAGTGGGGGATGTCTCCCAGTTAGGCTACTCAGGGGTCAGGGACCCACTTGAGCAGGGAGTCTGTCCCTTCTCAGATCTCAGCCTCCATGTTGGGAGATCCACTGCTCTCTTCAAAGCTGTCAGACAGAGTCGTTTGCATCTGCAGAGGTTTCTGCTGTTTTTGTTATTGTTTACTGTGCCCTGTCCCCAGAGGTAGAGTCTACAGAGACAGTCAGGTTTCCTTGAGCTGCTGTGTGCTCCACCCAGTTCGAGCTTCCCAGCAGCTTTGTTTACCTACTTAAGCCTCAGCAATGGCAGGCGCCCCTCCCCCAGCCTCTCTGCTGCTTTGCTGTGATATCGCAGACTGCTGTGCTAGCAATGAGGGAGGCTCCGTGGGCGTGGGACCCTCCCGGCCAGGTGTGGGATATGATCTCCTGGTGTGCCTGTTTGCTTAAAGCGCAGTATTGGGGTGGGAGTTACCCGATTTTCCAGGTATTGTGTGTCTCAGTTCCCCTGGCTAGGAAAAGGGATTCCCTTCCCCCTTGCGCTTCCCAGGTGAGGCGATGCCTCGCCCTGCTTCAGCTCTCGCTGGTCGGGCTGCAGCAGCTGACCAGCACCGATCGTCCGGCACTCCCCAGTGAGATGAACCCGGTACCTCAGTTGAAAATGCAGAAATCACCGGTCTTCTGTGTCGCTCGCGCTGCGAGTTGGAGACTGGAGCTGTTCCTATTTGGCCATCTTGCTCCGCCCCCCCACATTAAATTCTTTTATATTAAGTCTATATGTGTAAATTGCTTGGAATTGTGCCTAAGAGGTTATTAATTCTATCTAATCATTCCAGTTCATCAGATTTTGACCTCTTTTAACCATTTTTTATTTACTGTTATTTTGTGTTTATTCAAATTTATTATTTCTTCCTCTTATTTATTTATTTATTTTTTTAGAGACAGAGTCTCGCTCTGTCACCCAGGCTGGAGGGTGGTGGCATGATCTCGGCTCACTGAAACCTCCACTTCCCAGGTTTAGGCAATTCTCCTCTCTCAGCCTCCTGAGTAGCTGGGACTACAGATGCATGCCACCACTCCCAGCTAATTTTTATATTTTTAGTAGAGATGGGGTTTCACCATATTGGTTAGGTTGGTCTTGAACTCCTGACCTCAGGTGATCCACCCGGCTTGGCCTCCCAAAGTGCTGGGATTACAGGCGTGAGCCACTGTGCCAGGCCCCTATTTCTTCCTATGTTAATATTGATGTTTAGAAGGTAGTGTCAGTTTGTCATTTTGTCAAAATCAAGCCAAATGGCAGAGTTCCCTAATGCATTTTATTTTGTGTTAATTATACGTTTAAATATAATATGTCTATTATTTTATATATTAATCACTACAGTTAAACATTTTAACATATTCATCAACTCATGTAGTTATCTATTTTGTGGTAAAAAAAAAAAGCACTGAAAATTTACTCTTTTTGGAAATTTTTCATACACAATAAAAAATATTAGCTATAGTTCTTAACCTGTACTTCAGTTCTCTAGTCTGATTCATTTTTTGCGATTGTAACTTTGCATCCTTCTATCATCATCTCTCCCTCACCAACCCCCTTTCGATTCTGTTTTTATGTATTTCACTTTTTAAAAATCTTTTATATATAACAAATCACGCAGTATTTTCTTCTCTCTTTAGCTTTTTTTACTGAGTGTAATATTCTCCACATCTACTCATGTGATCACAAATGGCAATTTCTTATTTTTAAAAGCTGAATAATATTTATATGTATGCATTTGTATGTGTAGGTATGAACATATACATACATGTGTGTATACAGACATACAGGTGTTTGTGTGTGTGTTCCCCATTTTTTAATCTAGGCATCACTTAACACAAATTTAGGTTGATTCCATATCTTGGCTATGGTGAATAATGCTTCAGTAAATATGGGGAACAGGGCAGTGAAGATAACTCTGTAAGCTACTGATTTTATTTTACTTGGGTATATACCCAGAAGAGGGATTGCTGACACATGTGGTTGTTCTAATTTTAAATTTTAGAGGAACCTCCATACAGCTTTTCATAATGGCTATATCAATTTACATTTCCACCAGCAGTGTATAAGGGTTTCTTTTTCTATACATGCTCACCAACCAAGAGATTTGCGATCTCTTGTCTTTTTTATAATAGCTATTATTATAACAGGTGTATGGTAATATCCCATTGTAATTTAACCTGAAACTGTAAAACTCCTAGAATAAAATATAGGAAAAATCTCGTTGATATTGGGCTACACAGTACATTTTTGGATAGGACATTAACAACACAGGCAACAAAAGAAAAAATAAATAATACTACATCAAAATGAAAAGTTTCTGTGCAGAAAAGATACCAATTAATGACATTAAAGAGCAGCCTATAGATTGAGAGAAAATATTTGCTGGTCATGTATATGACAAAGAGTTCATATCAAAATATATAAAAAACTTACATAATAGCAAAAAACAAAAATACCCAACTAAACCTAATAATCTCATTGAAAAAAGAGCAAAGCACCTGAGTAGACATTTCTGTAAAAAAAATAAAAATAAAAATGGCTAACAGGTGCTCAACATGACTAATCATCATGGAAATGCCAGTAAAAATTTTTAATTTACTTTAGATTCTATAGTATACTTATCTCACACAGTAACTATGTGTATTCAATATAACAGGTACATTAATCTCCACCCTACAAAACAGGACCATGAAACATTGGGTCATCATGGACTGCCAAAACCTTCGTTTTTATTTCATTTTTAATTTTTCTCTTTTCTTCATCCAAACCACTGTACTAGTTCATTCTCATGTTTCTATGAAGAAATATCCAAGATTGGTTAATTTATAAATAAAAGAGGCATAATTGACTCACAGTTCCCCATGGCTGGGGAGGCCTCAGAAAGTCATGGCAGAAAGCACCTCTTCATAGGGTGACAGGAGAGAGAATGAGTGCTAAGTGAAGGGGGAAGCCCCTTATAAAACCATCAGATCTAACCACACCCATGATTTAATTATCTCCACCTGGTACCACCTTTGACATGCGAAGATTATTAGCACTCAAGGTGAGATCTGGATGGAGACACAGAGCCAAACATCAACCACCACAAAAATCTAAAAACACAGAAGAGCAAAACTTAAAAATAAATTTATAGGTAGAAACAAATTATAAAAGTTAACTGAAGAAGAAATATATTAATAGACATATGTGAGGAAATATAATATATGAAAAGAATTCTAACAAAAAAGATATTTAATTAAGAATCTTTCCATAAAGAAAAGCACAGATACAGTTGTCTTCACTGATGAATTTTACCATAGAATGAAAAATTAATACCAACCATTCATGATCACTCCAAAAACATAGAAGAGAGAGTAGAATGGTGTTTACTAGGGGCCAGGGTAAGTAAGGTCAGAGAGATGTTGATCAAGGGATACAAAACTTGGGAGGAGTAGGTTCGAGAGCTCTATTGTATAAAATAATGACTACAGTTAATAACAATTAATCATATTCTTGAAAATCATTGAGAGAGTAGATTTTAAGTATTCTCACCACGGGAAAAATTAGTATGAGAGGTAATGCCTATCTTAACTAGTTTGACTTAGCTATTCCACAATAAAACCATATTTCAAAACATTTGCATGTAAATATATACAATTCTACTTTTTACTGAAAAATAAACTTAAAAATAGAAGAAAAGAAAAACCTTACCAGTTTTATTTTATGAGGTCGGTATTACACAGACAAATTGACACAAAAGCATATGAAAGAATAAAACTATAGATCATTATCCCTTATGAACATAGACATATATTCTTAAAAGTACCAGCAAACTGAATGGAGCAGCATATAAAAATGTAGGACGTCATTACCAAGAGAGGTTATCTCACAAACACAAATATAATGTTTTTTATTTTTATCTCACAAATAAATAAATAAATAATGTTTTATGTTTTGGATTATAATATAATTCAAAATCAGTCAATATAATACAATACAATTTTTTTTAAAAAAAATTATGTGATAGAAATAAATTCTTGACAAATCTGATGCTTGTTTAGGGTAAAACATAGAAAACCAGGCATAGAAGTAAACTTCCCAGACCTGCTAAAGGGCATCTATGATAAAACCTAAAGCTACTATCATAATTAATGGTGACACCTCAGAAATTTTATGCCTGAGTTTGGGAACAAAACAAGAATATGTGCTTTTACCACTTTTATTCAACATTATACTGAAGGTTTTACCTGGAATATTTTACAAGAAAGAGAAATAAATGGCCTCCAGATTGGAAGCCTATGAAGATAACATTCTCCTATATACATCAATTTCTAAGAAATTCAATTGCACACACACACAAACCCCAAAATGGAAGCAATAAATTAGCTCATCTAGGTTCCCTGTTATAAGGTCAATATAAACATATAATTTTATTCATTGGCAATGAAAAATCTCAAGACAAAATCAAGAAAAACTTCTATTCACCATAGCTCAATAATACATAGAAATAATTTTCAAAATTAAAAAAATCTTAGAAATAAATTTACCAAAAAAGTTTAAGACATGTCAACTGTAAAGCTAAAAACTTGAAAGAAGATCTAAGTAAATGGGAAGGGAACTAATAGCTAAGGATAAAACAACTTAATTTTGATAAAATCTCTAATTGTAAAAACAAATTTAAAGATTCAATGCAATTCTCTTCAAAATCCCTAGTCTTTTTATATAAATTGGCTCACTAATCCTAAAATTTATAAGAAAGTGCAAAGGAAATAAAACAAATAAGTATTAAAAGTATAATTGGATGACTTGCCCTGCAATTTATGTTGAAAGTATTATATGTTATATAGGATGGCATATACTAGGGGTAAATGTTTATTAAGGTTATCAGTAAGCACAGCTTTTCCTCAGATAGGCCTTAGTGCAGAAGCTTTTGCTAATGTACACAAGAGTTAGGCTAGGATTAAAATTTGGTGCAGCAATAGCCTTCCGAGAAATTAGAGAATTTAAATTATTTTCATGATATTTTGCTAATATCTCCCAGGTTTGCTATGGCTTCCCTTTGTGCTACTTACCAGAGATGGTCTCTTGCACTTGACGTAGCTATAGTCCACTGTATTTTTACTTCACGCTTCTTGACCTGGTGGCAGGAGTGAGGGAGTAAGGGCATCCCAATGTTCTAATGAAGCCTCAGGCTTAGCACTGTTAAACAAGGTAGCAAGACATTAATCTTCCTAGAATTTTTTGCCCCTTCTGCGGACAATGCTGAGATCAAAGCACATCTCTGCCCCTCCCCTAGTGGTAGATGCTCTTTATCTGTTTCTCACTCCTAGTTGAAGTGGGTTTGCCACAGTGCCCTGTAAATTAAGGCTTTACTTTCCTTATGGGAGATGCATCGGTGCAGAGATTTGGAGGTTGGCTGTGTTTTCTCACCCTCAACGGCAGTGAGTTTTTCCCCAAGTTCACTCTGACTCAGGTACTTAACGCTGTTTCCCTGCAGATGAAACCTTGTTCTCTGAAGGAGAGATGGGAGAGCTATGTCTCCACAGAGTTCTAGTAGTGGATGACGGTCCCACCCCATCAGAACCATGGGGGAGGCATTCTCGAGATTCTACCTCATTTTTTTCTGGTACACCTTGAAAAGTCCACAGAAGGGTGCAAACCCTATGGCTGCAGAGTGCAGGGTTTCAAATTCTTCTTAATTCATCCACACTTGGGCTTCAGAGACTTCATCAAAACTTCTGGTTTAATTTATCAGTTTGCATGGTCTTCAGGTTGCAAGCAAAAGCTTGGGGTGTGTGTCCTATGGGCCCCTGCATCCCCTGCTGCTGAGTGGGAACTGTCTGCCCTGAGACCTCAGTTCTCTGCAAGATTCAGAAAAACTACACGTTTATTTGTAGTTTCTTCAGTTTTTTTGTTTGTTTTTATAATAGACAGGAGCACCTTTTTTGTGTCAGCCCTCTACATTTACAAATTTAAATCAGAGACGAATTATATTTAAAATATATTTTCTCTTCTTCATAATTCAAATCAAAGTCACGTTATAACCCGATTAGTGCTCCTTGTACCTATGCTTATTGTACTTTAGTATGTTTTATATATGCATCTCTTTATCTCTCTGTTTTAAAGCGAGGCTTAATTCTTTCTTAATTCACTACTTCTGTATTTTTTTCTTTTATTTCATTAATTTCACTATGTGACTTTAATTCTTTTCAGACATTAAAAACATTGTGGTGTGACTTGAGTGGAGAAGGTCAGATTATACCATGACATTTCTCTTTGACCACTGGGCGTAACACTTCAGCCCTTGTTATAATTATGTCTATAGCAAGGTCCACTTTCAACCTGTATGTACATTACTGTTCAATGAATAGTCACTAAATATGAACTCTATGTCATGATATTTGCAGGCTTCATAGACCTAAATAGACTGTAAACTAAATAAAAACTATATTACCTTGTCTCAGTGGGGTATAATTTCATGGTTGATTATATATTGTTTTCTGTTTTTGTTATTTGAAATCTTGAGTGATAACTTTGAAACAGAAACCTGAGTTGAGGCTAAAAGTAGGTATTCATGAGATTTTTATGGCTAAAAACTTTAGGCTATTTTTGTAATGGGAAGAAAAATAAGAACATTGTAACCAGTTCTATATGATTAGAATGTATTTGGAGCAATTACCTTTGTGGCCCTGTGATTACTGTATTTTGAGAGAGCAGAATTGAAGAGAAAATGACCAAGCATAAATCCGACTGAGTCTAAGTAGGATCTTTGTCTTTAACATATATCTGCAATACTCATACAGGCAGTGTATAAACAATTTGTCAGCAGTATTATTGATGCCCAGATTCTTTATTTCCCAGGGTTTAGTTTCTCCAGTAATGAGTGTGTTACAGAGCAAAAGAGGCTTGCTGGCCTACACGCTAGAAGTCAATACCATGACATCAAATTTTTGAGAAAATGAAAGTGTTTTATTGTAAGCCAACTCACAAGAAGACAAGAATCAAGCTCAAATCTGTCTCCCTGATGCAGACTTCAAAGCAGTATTTTAATTAGAAAAGATTCAGGGAGTAAATTCTGAGATTAGCAGGTGGTTGGTAGATGGATATGGAATGTCTGGAAAGTATTTGGGCATGCATAATTATCACTTCATGCTACCTCATGGGTTGCAAGTACAAATTCAGGGGTAGCAAGTATAAAACATGTGGTGCAAATTCAGGCCTTGATGTCAGCAAATGCGTTCTGCGCAAACTCATCTTGGTCCCAATAAATTTCAGCCCATTTCTTCTTAATGCAACAGGAAGAGGGAGTTTCAGCATTTTAGCAGATTGTTTCTTTTCTCATCTGCTATCATGTAAGGCCAATGTAGTCATTGCTTTCCTTAACTTTTGGGGGCATGGTTTCATCTGCAACTTCCCCGCCTTAGATAGAAAATCTGCCCACGATTCTGGACCTTACTGGAGCGGAGCCTGGCCTTGGAAGAGCCAGCAGCACAGGGCCTCTATTGACAGGGTGGGAGGTTTCCATCAGTCCAAGCCTGTGTCCTAAGATGGGTCCCAGCAGGAAGGGTTTCATCAACTCGGACTTTGGGTGTGGTCACTGATGGTCACTGTGGGACCCACCAGACGTGTGGGGTCTGCATTCTTGGAGTGCAGTAGGGAGGCTTCTGTCCTCAGGCAGCCATGAACAATGAAGGAGCCCTGGAAAAATTGCCAGCAGGTGCTGAGCCTTCCTCCCATGGGCTGGGGACAGGGGCTTTCCCTGCATGGCCCTCTATCTGTCCTGTCCTCCAGCAGCATCACCTTACCTCTGCCCTGAGTGTTCCCAGGACAGATGGTCCCTCTGGGTGTTCTCCAGAATGACATCTCCAGAGCTTACTTGTTTGTTTCTTTGTACCTAGGAAAATAAAGCTCCATTCCTGCACTGGCAACTCAGAATTGGGAAATCTGCTGCCTCTTCACCTAAGACATTGTCTCCATGAGCACAGAGGCTGCTTTGGAGTCTTTTCCTTACACCAAAAACCCTTCTGCTTGCCTGGTGTTATTCTTTAAGCTGCTTCACTGGCCACGGTGAGTTTTGAGTAGAACACAGCAGTTAAGAGATTTTTTTTTTTTTTTTTTTTTACTTCCTATAGAAAAGTGGTAATCTCCATGAGCCCTTCACAATCCCAGGAGACTGATCATATAACTTCAGTTTCCTGTTTCCACTCTGCCTCCAGGTGCCCAGAACAGCTTATCACAGGCCCTTCACCCTCAACAAGTTGATGCCATTTACTTTCAGTTGTCTCAAAATGCTCTGAAATGGGCACACACCTGCCCTAACAGGTCTCCCTGTTCTCATGTCTTCAGGCAGGAGCCAACCTGTGGCCAGAGGCATGGACTTAAAAGACCTGGCCAATAGAGGGACCACCTAGGTCTTGTTCCTTTGTTTCTTTGTCCTGGGTATAGTGGTAGAATGAGGCTCAACTGACCAGCATCTGAGACCCCCACAGAAGCAGTTTAGAGTCTTCTTAGAAGATCTCTGGTGCAGTGTAATCTTTGGATTATTTTGTCTTACAGGTTGGACATGGAGGAGGACATAAATATTCTGCTTGCATAGGAACAAGGGGACCTCATTTCCAACTATGAGCAGGAAGAGGTCAGGCAACTTCCTTAAAGAAGGTGGGAGCTCACCCATCCCTCTGTGTCCATGGTCAGAGAACTTGCCCACTTGGGACAGAGGGCAAAAAATGGTTGGCCATACCACTCAGCTTGGCCTCCCATCACTCTGACTCCTCTAAGTTACGAGAATGCCGAGCCTAATTTTCAACAAGGTAGAAAGATATTTCCACCTAGAAGATCACTGATCACCTCAAGATTTTGCTGTGAGTTCTCCGTCCCCCCAGAAATATCATCTAAAGGGATAGGTTTTGCTTTTAGAAAGGCCCACCTGAGGGAAAACACATCTCCTCAGCTTGGACTCACCTCCTTTCCATGGTTGGAACTCCTCCCTGGGTCCCCTGAAAATTCAGCCCATAGTCAGGATTAGACCACAGCTGACTGGCCTATCACAGGAACCCATAAAGCAGGTGAGGACAGAGGTAGGGCTGGGCCACGCCCCTGGGCTCTCAACAGTGCAGTCTCCATGTGAACACAGCAGGAGGCAGCAGAGTGAGACTCCAGCTCTGTGCCCCTGGGGCATGCCCTGGTCTGATCTGCAGGACCTGGCCACAGGGCAAGGGGGCACCTGGCATGGCCTGTGGGCAGTCACCCAGTGGGTCTCTGAAGACTAAGGGATCCCAGCCCTGCCACCACACAAGGAGGAGCACAGAGGTATCAAGTGTTCTCACCCCGATGCCTTGAAGAGAAGTGCAGCAGGGCCCTAACTTAGACATCTCAGAGAGGCAGTAGAGCTTGTAGCTAAGGTGACCTGACCCCTGGGTCTGGAGCTGGGAGGGAATCTGGGGCCTGGTGAAAGAAGCTCAGCCTGGATTCTGTTTCTTCAGGAATCACAGGATGGACAGAAAGAGGAGCCTGGGGGAAGGGGGGTGGGATGGCCAGATGGAATGAGTGACACAAGGATGAATCTGGATGGAGCTGGCCTTGGGTGGCACCAACAGGGCTGGGAAGACAGCAGCTACAAGCCAGAGCCTAGAGCAGAAACTTACCTGCTACCTCTTAGTGGTGGGGCCTTGGTCACTCTCTCAGGTTCCATGGCACCCTCCAGAGACTGACTGCTCCCTTCTGATCAGTCAGAAGTACAGGTGGAGAATGAAGGGGAAAGGCCGACTCAGAGAAGGACAGTGGTAGAAGGACAGCCAGGTGCCCCATGCATGGCTACTACAGTGAAAGGGAGGTGAATGCTGGCTGATGTCCTGCGGAGCCAACTGAAGCTGAAGATGGGGGATGGCATCATCCCAGCTGCCAACAGGGCCTCCAGGACCCTCATTGCTCCTGGTGTCTCCAACAGTGATGAGCAGCCCAATTAGAATATGGACAAGGCAAGTGTGTGGTCGGATCTGGTGTGTCTTGCTTAGAAGTTCTGACAGGACATCATGGGTGAAAGAAGGGCCAGAGTGGCTGGAGGAAGGATCACAGTCTCTGGGCCAGGTAGAATAGAGGCAGGTGGATGCTTAACGGTCAGAATCTGTGATGCCCATGGGGCCCTCAAGCAGAATGGGCTTCAAACAATCTTCAGTGCACTCTGCAGTTCTCAGACCAGGCTCCTCAGATCCCAGCCTGGTGATGTGGTCACTTTCTGGGTGACTGCTGTCAGGGCCCACACACACATCCCTGGGTGTCACTGTCACATCTCAAGACTGGACTTTTCCAACAGAGGAGGCTGCCTGCATCTTAGGAAGGGCAGTCCCATTGTGCAGCTTGAACCCCCATGATACTGAGCAACACCTGCGTGGCCCTGAACGTCCCCTGCTGTCATGTCTTGGCTCCCTCTGAGTATCAGCCAGCAGGGAGCCTCCATCTTCCTTTCCTCATGTGTTCTCCTGGGCTGAGACTTGTGGGGAGATGGGGCTGTGGCTGGTCCTTCCCTAGGGCCCATGTGGGGAGGGGCTGGCTCTGGGCCTGGCCTAGGTCCTCAGTTATCCTCCATTGCCTTATAGTGAGACGAGCTATCCCCTATTAGAGCCTTGAAGGCTATGGTAAGAGCTTGTCCCTGCTGCATGGGAGGCTGGTCCATGGGCGGGTGGTCAGTGATACAGAAAGCACAGCCTGTGTGCACAAGTGGTGGTGAGTGGGAGCGACAGACCATCACTGGGAGGAACTACAGTTCTTGTGGTACCTGAGCCCAAGACCCATCCTAGCAGTTGTTTTAACAAACCCACCACTGAGAACCACAGTAGTGGCTCAGAGGTCACTGCCAGGACCCCACCTGCAAGCTGGGACCCAATCAAAGCCAAGGACAGCTGTGGCCTAAGGAGGTTGTGTCCTGTGGTCATGAGGCCAGGCCACCAACTTCCACTCATTCAGAGGGTCTCAGTCCCAGAGTCTGCCTTTTCCTTGTTTTTTCTAGTTCAGTTCCATGAGGTCTTCCAAGCACATGAACCAGAGTCCAAGAGCCACTCCGAGAAGCTTGGCAGCTCAGCTAACTTTATTTCTTATATACAGAAAAAAAAAAATCAGGACATCAGAGGTACAGATAAATGGCTACAAATGTTTGGTAAGTAGAATAAATATAGCGGCAACAAGAAGGTAAACTGGGAACTGAGGGTCCCCCATGACTGTTCACCACCAAGTTAGGGGGACGGGAGCCCATTGCTGTTGCCTGGTGCACCTGTCTCTCCAACAGTAGGTGGCAAATGGTTCTCACTCAAAGCAAAACAGGTCTGGACCCCAGCTTTCCTGCCCATTGCTACCAGGGTCACTTTGCTAGGAAAGGATCTGATGTCAGGGCCTAGGACACTCTTAAGTCAGAGAAAGGGGCACCTTCTGGTGACCTGGAGAAATGGAATAATCCAGACCAGAGTTCACAACGCTGAACACTCATCCACTCTTTAATCATGGAAGGGAAGGCCTGATCCTAGGTAGAACTAACCTCTCCCAAGAAAGCACAGAGCCAAAGTCTGGAATTTTCCAGAATACTTATCCTCTGATGTCCCCAACGTTTGCCCTAAGGCCTGTCTCACCAGGGCATTCTTGTTTGTAGATGCCTCAGCAGATCTACAAGGGAATCCTCCCACAGGGGCAAAGTCAGACCTGTTCACATCTGCTGGGTGTAGAGAAGATGAAGGCTGAGAATCCAAGGGAATACCAGGCATAAGCATTCCACAGCTGGCCAGAGCAGGACAAACAAGCCAGGTCATGTCAAAAGCCAAGATCTTCAGCTATAGGAAAGTTGAACCTGGGGTTTGATTATCACACACCCTGGGCATAGAAGGTAACACGGGCACCACAGATGAACTGGGTTCTAGTGACATTATTTGGCTTTAAAAACAAGCAAGAGAATGAGTTTTCTGCAAGAAAGAAATATATTTTCTTTCCAGAAGTGCCGATTGTTTTATAATGGCTGTTCGTGGCATTCAGTCTTGTGCTTGTCCTGAGGCTGATTCCTCCCCTTGGTCCTGCCCTGCAGGAAATAAAGAAGCAGGTCAAGATGTCCTCAGTGAAAATGAACCAGACTGACCTGGATGCAAGCCATACCTTCAGAAACCATGTCATATTCAGGGAGTACTATGGCATCAAGTAAGCCCTATGGGGGATGAAGGGTTGCAGAGGAGATGAGAAAATCTGTAAGGGTGGAAGGGGTGTCCCAAAGAAAATAATGAGGTCCCAGGGGAGATTCAGCAGTCTCAGAGAGGGGACACCAGAACCACCAAGGGCTCTCCTGGTCCAGGGAGGTGCCAGCATTATGTACTAAGCACCTACTGGGCTCCAAGCCCTGGGTTGGGCTGGAGTTTGTGGGGCCAGGACCACAGGAGACCAACATCAACAAACAAATAATACCACGTGGTGAAAACTGAGGAGACAAACAGTGACAAACAAAACAATGCTGCATGGTGAAAACTGCTCTCCATGACTAGTGAGGGCCTGTGGTGTGGACCTCTGGGAGGACGGCAGGATGAGGGGCTTATGAGCATTCCTAGGAAGCACGGACAACACCAAATTCTAGGGAGGATGTGGAGTCACAGGAACTCTCATTCACGGCTGATGGTAATATAAAATGTGCAGCGAGTTTGAAGCATAGCTTAGCAGTTGCTTACAAAACTAAGTGTACTGATATCACAAGACTCCAAAGTGCTCATAGATATTTATCTGACTGATTTGAAAACTTACATCCCCATGAAACCTTCATGTCACATTCACTGCTTTATTCATAATCACTAAAACCTGGAAGCTTTCAAGATTATCTTCAGCAAGGGAATGGGTAGAGCAATGATGGTACACCCATAAAACAGAAGAGAGCTCAGTGATGAAAGGGAACAAACCATTGACCCCACAGTTACGTGGATAGATCTGAGGTGCATTTTGCTAAGTGACAGAAGCCAGACCCAAAAGGCTACCCATTGTATGATTCCAATTCATAGGCCATTCTGGAAAAGGCCAAATCCTATGGATTGAGAACAGATTAGTGGTTTCCAGGGGCTGACAGAGTTGGGAGAGGTTGGCTCCAAAAGGGACACACTGGGGACTGTGAGGATGAAGGAGCTTCTCCCAGGCGTGTTTGAGTGGTGAATGGGAGATGCTCCACATTGGTTCAGTCCTATGGAACTGCACCTCCTAAAGACTGAACTTTCATGTTTGCAAATTAAAAATTATAAAATAAGTCAACTAGAATGACAATAATAACTTATCAAAATGTACAGCTGAGATTTTTGCATTTCACCATATATAGATTTTATCAATACTTTTTTAACTGAGATGCCCTGAAGAGCTCACGGACTATTTGCTGAATAATCTTAACCTGGTCTTTGTTTCATTGTCAGTGTTTGTTAGAGAAAATTAAACTAACAGCATCAGCATGAAACAAAGAAAATCCTACTTTATTTCTTTCATAGGCAGCAGAATTTAGAATTTTCAGGACTCCTGAAGGGCACTGAAGGGGATGGACCCATATTGCAAGCCAACACCCACATCTGTGAGCACCGATAGCCCCAGAGAACAGCAGGGGCACCTCACTCCTCAGAACCCCTCCAGGGGTGTCAGGACAACAAGTCTTGAGGCACGCAGTGAAGCAAATCATTATCTTAGACCCAGAGAGGATCCAGGGAAAGGGCCTAGAGCCAGAACGGCATTGAGCTGAGTGTGGGAACGGTCCAGTCCTGGCATGGAGTGGACTAGTCTTGAAGGGCAAAGGGGGGCCCTGGTCCTGTGGGCATCTCATCCACTGTGAAGACAGATTCTCATTTTAGGTGGTAACGGCCAGGTGACAGGTAAGGCCTCTCCCAGCTGAGTTCTGGACCAGGGCTGAAGCCCAGACAGAGCAGCCCTGGGGTGAAGGTATGAGGCCTGGAGCCCCGAGTCAGCCTGAGTGTTGAGGAGCTGTCCCAGAAGCAACCTGAGGTGCCCTGACAGCACCCATGCCCCAGGCTGCACACACCCCTCACTCTGGAATCAACAGCCTGCAGGGGTGTCCTCACTGTTAGACAAGTGGGGGTCAGACAGGGACTCTAAGGACTATAGGAACACAGGCCTGTGGGCCAGGCCCTGCGAGGTTCAGATTGGCTCAGGAGAGAAACTTATCAAGTCTGTTTTTCTTTTAGCAAAATCTGAAGAGTTCCAGAAAGGCCCTGGGCCTGCAGCCAGTGTCCCAGGCATCCAGGCCTCTGCAGGCATATCTCAGCACCAAGACCTTCCCCAAGGGTGTGAGCTGGATCTCTCCTATTCACCAGCCCAGCTCCCACAGCTCATGGGAGAAGTCCCCTTAAAAGAAGAGCCTCTCCAAACTCGACTGGCTAGGATGTCCCTGAAGCCAAAGCCCAGTAGAATCAGGGGGCTTCCACAGAGCCCAGAGATTCAGGCTGCTCTCTGGGGGACCAGGGGCTCAGAGTGTACCCAGATTTTCCCTGACTTGGGACAGACCATGAGTTGCTTGGTGATTACTACATTGGAATTTGCTCCCAAAGCTCCCCATGGACCTGAGCATTGGGTGGCTATGGTTTCTGCAATATAGTTTGGAGAAGGAATGCTTAGCCCTGTTTCTTCCACGTCTGTCCTGAACACATCTAGAACCATGGAATGGGTCCTGCTCCTAACCTGATTGGAAACCTGACATCAGACCCTGCCCAGCCCATTAAAATTTAGAGGTAAACTAGAGGTGTTCGCTTGCATTGTGGCACCTGCATCTAACCTTCTTCAGGGGCAGTGACCAGCACAGCTCAGAAGGAGCCAAGGCATTAGCTAGCAAGCTGTCTCCAGCTGTGAGATAGCTTCTTAGCCATGTGAAATTAATATCAAAGGGGAGCTGGGAACGTCAAGGCTGCTGGAGGGGAGGGTGAGTGTGGTGTCCCTGAAGTCCAGCCAACCAGCAGCATGCCCTGTGTACTCACACTGGCCAAACCATATGACAGAGCCTCTTTCACAGGACAAACATCCCAGACCTAGAGGGGCATGACTCAGCCTCAATCTAAGCCTTGAGACAGGAGAAGCAATGGGACACCATGGGCCCCCAGAAGTAGCCAGGATGACCATGCAGGGTACTGTGCTTTCTGTGGCCCTGGCCAGAACTAGAATTTGGCCAAATAGGCCAGGTGCAGTGACTCACGCCTGTAATCCCAGCACTTTGGGAGGCTGAGGTGGGTGGATCACCTGAGATCAGGAGTTCAAGACCAGCCTGGCCAACCTGGTGAAACCTCATCTCTACAAAAAAAAAAAAAACACACACACACACACACACACACACACAAATTAGCCAGGCATGGTGGCCAGCACCTGTAGTTCCAGCTGCTCAGAGGCTGAGAGGCAGGAGAATCACTTGCACCCTGGAGGCAGAGGTTGCAGTGAGCTGAGATCATGCCATTGCACTTCAGCCTGGGCAACAAGAGTGAAGCTCCATCTCAAAAAAAAAAAAAAAAAAAGAATTTGGCCAAAGGCAGGGAAACCCCCTTAAAGCAGTGTGTGGGTATCTGGCACCTATGCATACCAAGCAGGACCAAGCTGGTGACAATAACTAAGCTGAAAGAAAAACTGACCACCTCCGTGAGCATAGGGCAGGACTAGACAGAACACCTGCCAACTTTATCCACTGAAAGACACAGGGATGGCCAGGTCCCCATGACCTGAGTGGTTACCCCCTGACAACCAAAGGGAAAGAGGCCTGTGACCAAGCAGATGGCACTGGGGCCCTGGTTTATAGAATTCAATAACTTCTTCAGGTGATAGAACCAAAAATAAAAATAAAATAAAATAAAAACAAAAAAAAACCTGGGCAACTGAAGGTCAAGGGGGGGAGGTCTCTAAGTCTATCATCTTTGGCAGGTACATTTAATGGTCAAAATTGAGGAAAGGTAGCCTCACTCTGTACAAGGAGAATCTAAGGTGGGGAATAGAGCTGCAGGGGAAAAACAGCTCCTGACACTGATAAAATAGGCTCTGGCTTGACCCTAGAGTCTATGGATTCATCCTCCTTTGTCTTTCCTCGGAGTGCTGGTGATCTTCCCCATTTTACACTGAATTTGCAGCCATGGACAATCAATTTATTAAAGGAGTTCTCAGCAGCCACTTCTGCAGCCTGACCTGTGGAAATCTGAATGAAAGCATAATGTTCTCTTTGTACAACAGTGACTGTCCAGATCCCACCCAATGGGTAGAGATTATTTCTTAGATCTGACTCAGTAATGATATTCCCCATATCGCCAGCATGTAGTCTGTTAATAGTCTCGTCCTGTAGGGATTCCAGACAAGGCATGGCTGAAACCTGCTTTAGAAGCTCATCTGCTACAGGGTCTGATCCAGATGAGCCCCTTTCTGATCAAAATCTTAAAGACTGATCAGCAAGGGGATCATCTGGATCTGCAGGCTTCTCATGTCTGTGTAGACGCTCCTCTTCTCTCTCACACTCTCCTTTCACCCAGAAGAAGCAAATGTGTGACTTATTCCTTAGGTAGTAGGTGTGATCTTGGCACTTCAAGCAGCATGTCACTGGTGGATGTGGCTTTCCCTGCAGGCCAACTGACCATATTCCATTAGAAAGAGAAATCCCTCTCACCATATTCTGCATATAGACTTGGCATGTATAAGAATAAGTACAAATAAAAAATAATAAATTTCCACAGTGAAAATGGGAAAATGCACTGTACATTTTTTTTTTTATTTCTGAGCACTTTTAAAAGAAAACTTGTCATTATGAATATCTTCCTGTTTCTTTGAGATCCACCGAAATCTCTTCAAAAACTAAATAAAACTCTTGACAACTCTCAACCCAGGATTGTCTTTTTCAAGGACTTGGGAGGCTTTTCTTTCAAATGGACTAATAAAAGGTGATAGTTTTTATAAGAGAGCAAAAATCTAACTTCAGCAATTCCCTGGCTCTAAGTTACTAACGTACCTCCTGTCATAAACTATGAGAAATTGATTTTTTGTGGTAAATACACGTAATACTCTTCATTGCCTTCTGACTGTGGCAAGACATCTTTTGAAGACAATTCTGCATCATAAACCTGGGCATGCAGTCCTACTCTAGGCCTGAAAGTCAGGTCTGGCCAACATTCCTCAATTTACTGCAGGTTTCATACACTTCAGTCTTCCTGAAACACATGTGCACCCCAGGGTACCAGGCAAACTATAGGAATGGCCTATCACAGATTTTCTATTATTTTTTCTTAGTTTTCTTTGGTCATTCCAATATATAAGTCTTCCACAAGACATGTCTGGCACAAAATGGAGAAGTCTGCATCCTCCCAGTTCTGCTTGTTTTTGCTATTGGAAACAAAAGAAGTTATTACCTTGTAAGGGTCTAGAGGCAGCAGAAACTTTCAGGTAGGAGCGAGGAACATCACCATCCCACCAGGCCCAACTCTTTTCTATGTCCCTGTCCTTCAGAACCTGGGAAAATGCTTTGACAGTATGTGATTCTCCTTTCTTGTCCCAAGGTAAACCTAGCTTCCAAGGAATTCTCATTCTTTCAGGGAACTCTGGATTTCCTGGGCTCTCTAAAGATTGACCCGGAAGAGAGACAGGCTGATCATAGACCCATCTTCCATAGAGTTGCCTCTAATGTCCATAATGAAAACTACCAAAACTGCCAGAGGTAACAGAGGCTGGACTATAAAGCTTAGGGACTGGTGGAAAGAAAGCTAATTTTAAAAGTTAAAGAAAAAAAGTATTCTATCATAAGGTAATCTCTTTAGGAATGTCTTTCCTGTGAATTAAGTGTGTGAAATCACAATAGTAAAAACAATAATCTGAAATTCTAACCCCCATGAACCAAGCTACAATATTGGCATTATTGTAAAGTAATAAAAAATTCATCTCAGCCCAAAATTAATAACCAATAATTCATTTCAAATTCAATTCAGAGCTTTGACCTTTGTGTATCCTGGAAGAACAAGATCCAGACCCCCTCCAACATTAAACAAGCAGAAAACAGACCAACTATGTGAACCAGATGTTTTCAGACACAGGAAAGTATCTTGAAGGAATACAGGACAGTGGCCTGGAGGCCAAAACCAGGGGAGGAGCCCCCTGGCTACACCAGCTCAAGGCCTGCAGAGACAGACAGAGCTCCCAGGAAGCAGTGCAGGGAGGTAGGATCCAGGCAGAGCATGGATGTCCCCTTGAGAAGACAAAAACAAAAACAAGAACAAAACAAACAAACAAAAAAACAGAATTGAGAATGCAGGGATAGAAAATCAGCTGAAAGACACAGGACTGAGTAACAGAGAGAAGGTGTGAGTGGCAAAGCTAAGGGTAATATTGGAGACTAGAAGACAATAGGGTCATTGAACCATTGGCAGGTAGGAGGATAAGTACAAATAAAAAATATAAATTTCTCCAGTGAAAATGGGAAAAGACACTCCACCTTTTTTTAAATAACATTTTTAAAAGAAAACTTTCCATCGTGAATGACTTCGTTGTTCCTTTGAGATGCACTGAAATCTCTTCAAAAACTAAGTAAGACTCTTGCCGGCTCTTAACCCAGGATTGTCTTTCTCAAGGACTTGGGAGGCTTTTCTCCAAAGTGGAATCATAAAAGGTTATAGCTTTTATAAGAAAGTAAAATTCTAACTTTACCAAGTGCTTGGCTGTAAGTTACTAGCCTACCTCCTGTAATAAACTATGAGAAGTGGATTTCTTGTGATAAGTGCAATTAGCAAATGCAAATGTCTACACTTGAAAGATATGTAAAATGGTACTTTCAAGTCTTTTCCTTGAAGATTAGTTATACTTTATCTTGATAATGTGTATATACTGGGTTGTAACAGCCTGGCTGAAGCTGGAATAGCTGGAAAAACAATGAAAATATTAATCAAAGAAAGCACGAGTAGTCACATTACTGTCAGACAGAGTAGACAACAGAGAAAAAATTTATTTGAGATGTAGCAATAAATTACATATTGATAAAAATCTAAAATTCTTTCAGAAGGCACAGCAATGCTGGATATGTATGTACCAATCATGAGATTTCCTTCTTTCTTGCAATCTTTTTAATGATCATCTGTTTTCTGCATTGCAATGTGGTTTAATATTTTTTCGATGTGATTTTTTTTCCCTCACACATTTCTGGAGGGAAGGACTCTAGGTTGGCAGGAGACATTGTTTTAATTGTATACCTTATCATAGGCAGTGCATATCTCTCTGCTAGAGGGGAGCCCAAGATCTTGGTGTCAGTATTTCTCTCCCCTACAGCAGCCAAGTCCTTGGTGCCAAGGAAAAGAGGTCAACATCTGAAGTAAAATCTCAGATGGAGACTGATGTAAGTTACTCAATATCTCCACTTAAATAATGGGAAGACCAGAAACAGCTCAGATTAATCCATTCACAATCAAGTATTTCTACTCTACGGAAAACACACTATATGTACATGTCTTTATTCTTGCCAATAAATACAACTGAAACCCCTGGACATTATATGTAAAACAAAATGGAGAAAACTCTGAAAGGTGGAAGGAATAAAGAAGACTGGCCATGAACCTCAAAAAGATGTGACAACAGAATGAGGGTGACAACATAGGAGTTCCGTGGAGTTTTTTGTCTCATATGCTGTAGTCTTAAAAGTAAAGGAGCTGACAAACCAGAAATGCCAGTGGGTATGCACACACACACACCAACAATGAGCTCCTGTGTTTAGCCAAAAGACTGAGAAAAAGACAGCCTATCAAACAGAAAACTTTTACCAAATGACTGCATTAATTCGGCAAAAAACATTGAAAAATCATGCTTCCATGCCCACATATCCTAACAAATGGCAAACGAAACTCTATTTTTTCAACAGGCTTTATTTCTCCTTTGTGTTTTACAAATTGTATTTATGTTTTAAGAACAAAGTATAATATTATCAACTATAATAATTTATATATATAATGTAATATCTTAAACATTAAAAGAAGCTATGATCACCCGATGTGGTGGCTCACACCTGTAATCCCAGTACATTGGGAGGCTGAGGCAGGTGGATCACCTGAGGTTAGGAGTCCTAAACCAGTCTAACCAACACAGTGAAACCCAATCTCTACCAAAAATACAAAATTAGCCAGGTGTGGTGGTGCATGTTTGTAGTCCCAGCTACTCGGGAGGCTGAAGCAGGAGAATCACTTGAACCTGGGAGGTGGAGGTTGCAGTGAGCTGAGATCACATCATTGCCCTCCAGCCTGGGCAACAAGAGCAAAACTCCATCTCAAAAAAACAAATAAATAAAAGAAGCTATAATCAAAACACTATAAATAACTCAAATGGAATTCTAGAACATGTTAAAAATGTACATGAAGATAGTATTAAAACACAAAGGAATAAAACAGAACAAACAGAAAACAAAAAAATAAAATATCAGACTAAAGTGAATGATAAGTACCTTAAATGGAAGTGTAAGTAGTCTTAAAATAACCAATTAGAGATAGAGATTGACAAAGTCGACTAACGAATATTATCATGCATATGTTCTCTAAAAGAAATTGAATTCCAATATTATAGGTAAATAATAAGAAGCTGGAAAGAAGATGGAAGTGATAATCAAGGAAAGCACGAGTAGTCACATTACTATCAGACAAAGTAGGCTTCACAGAAAAAAATGTATTTGAGATGTAGAGAGAAATCACATATTGATAAAAATCTGAAATTGTTTCAGAAGGCATAGTGATGCTGGATGTGTATGTACCAAACATCAGAGTTAAAAAACATAAAATAAAAACTAGAAGAAACTTAGAAGAGGAACAATTAGACAAATACAAATTTATAGTTGAGGAATTTGACATTTATTTCTAAAGAAAATAGAATAGAGAATGTTTCAGCAGCAAATATGCAAGAAAATAGAACAATTCAACATCATCATCAACCACCATGCAAATAGATAGGTGATATTTGTAGAATAATATAATCAACAACAGCAGAACATACATTCTTTTCAAGTGCCCATGGAACATAAAGCAAGATAGTCCATCTCCTGGACCATGCAAGAAAGCTTACAAAAATTTAAGATTATGTTATACAGAGTGTAATTCCTAACCATAATAAAATCAGACTCAAAGTCAACAACAACAACAAAACACAAACATCTCCAAGTCTTAGAAAATTTAAAAGAAATTCTCTAGAAAAAACAAAACTACATTGAACTTAAAAACAATAAAAAGACAACATATCTAAATTTGTGAAACACAGCAAAAGCAGTGCACAGAAGAAATTTATAGCTCCAAACTCTCATCTTGGAGAAAACAAGGTTCCAAATAATTTAGCTTCCCACATCAAGAACCTGGAAAAAAATAGTAAACAAAAAAAGGAGCATGAAGCAGGAAATAATAAAGATGTAAAAAGAAATAAAATTGAAAATATAAAATAATACAGAACGATTAATAAAATAGCCAATTACTTGAAAAGATCAATAATAGACAATCCTCAAGCAAGACTAAGAAATTTTTTTAAAATGAACAAAATGCAAATTACCATATCAGAAATAAAATAAGGGATGTAATTACAGATCCTGCAGACATCAATATTATAATAATGTACATTAGTCTGCTAGGACTGTCATAAGAAAATACCAGAGTCTGGGTGGTTTAATAAAAATAATATCTATCTCACAGTTTTGGAGGCTGGAGGTCTAAGGTCAAGGTTCCAGGACAGTTGATTTCTCTTGTGGCCTCTGTCCTTGGCTTGCATATGGCCACCTTCCTGTGTCTTCACGTGGCACTGTGAGCAGCCCACTCTGGTGTCTCACTGTCTCTTATAATAATAACAATAGTCATATTGGATTATGGCCTCACCCTTATGACCCTCTTTAACATTAATTACCTTTGAAAAGACCCCATCTCCTCATAAAGCCACAATGAGGGTTAGGATTTCAATATATAATTTTTTCATAGACACAACTTAGTTCATAACACAAGGATACGCTACAAACAACTCTATACATATAAAATTTAACAGCTCAGTTTAAATTGACCAATTCCTCAATGAGCAAAATCACCCAGTAATAAATTGGTACATTTAAATAGTTCTATACAGTGAAAAAATTAAATTATAATTTTAAAACTCCAAAAAAGCTAGGCCCACATGGTTTTACAGAGTTTTCTATTCAGTGTTTATAAAATAATTAACACCATTTTCACTCAATGTTGTCCAGAACATGGAAGAGGATAGAAAACTTCCCAATATATTTTGGGAAGCTAGTATTACCCTCCAATAGAATCAGACAAAGGTAGTAAAACAACAACAACAACAACAACAACAACAACAATAACAACCACAACAATGAGAGAAAAACCCTGCAGAACAGTATGCCTCTTGAATACTGATGTGGAAATTTCTAACAAACTATTACCAAATAGAACCACATATTTTTACTCATGGGTGAAATTCCACTAGGATTCATAAAGACTTAGAAAACCAATGAAAATTCTTTATTAAGTGTCAAAGTTGTAGACTTCTATGGATTTGATCACTTTGACTTTTGGCCTCCCATAAATATATATCTATTGTAACATGTCAAATTACATAGTATTTATCAGATACAGCCAACAGCTGAAGAGAAATTGAAGTAGCTACAACAGTCATATTTTATTTTTTCTAAAGCCTAAACAAAAATCCCTGGAGTCAAAAGTTTTAAAACAGAAAAAGACTATACTTTTTCTTAACAAAGAAAGTAGAAGCAACTCAAATATTTAAGTTTAAATTGCTGTGAAAATACTGACGTTAGAAATGAATGAAGTGAGCAATGCTTCTCTGCCAGAATATTGAGACGGACAACCTTGAAGTGCAGTTTATTCACAAGTGACTTAATCCAGTGATAAATTAACTTCGCTATGAATCAGATAAAAATCCTCATAAAATAAATGCTCAAAATATGACAAATATTATCTTACTGAAGGAAAGCAAAACACATTGAGCAGTTAGATCATTGTAGTACATTATGTACAAAGATGTTACATAATATTTTTGTATAATGGTGAAACTAAAAATAATCTAAATTTTTATCAAAGAATGAACAATTAAACACATCTTGTCTGCCCTTTCTTTGAAATATATTTAAGACATTAAAAATAGTTACTTAGAATCACATGCACTGATACTGATTTACATCAATGATGTATGGCTTGGGAAATAGCCATATTAAAGCAAAGCAGTATGATATAATTTGCACTAAAAAAAACCTCATGTGTGTTATAAATTTATTTAAAAATGCTCAGAAGAATAGAAACCAACTTGATAGCAATAGTTTTATTTCCTTTCTTTTTTTCTTTTCTTTTTTTTTCTTTTTCTTTTTCTTTTTTTATTTTTTTTTGAGACAAAGTCTAGCTCTGTCACCCAGGTTGGAGTGCAGTGGCATGATCTCGACTCACTGCAACATCCACCTCCTTGGTTCAAGTGATTCTCCTGCCTCAGTCTCCTGAGTAGCTGGGATTACAAGAGTGCCACACCACACCCGCTAATCTTTGTATTTTTAGTAGAGATGGGGCTTCACCATGTTGCTCAGGCTGGTCTCAAACTCCTGACCTCAGGTGATCCGCCCGCCTCAACCTCCAAAGTGCTGGAATTAAAGGCTTCAGCCACCCTGCCCAGACAACAATAGTTTTTTTTTTTTCTAATAAGAGATTGAGTTCGGAGGGAGAAAGATGAAAGAGGAGAATTTTACTTCACAAAGATCTCTATGATTTTAATATTTTAACAGCAGGTGTATTTTTTTTTCAAAATTATAAAAAATTATGAGTTTTTTACCATTTGATAGAAGGGCAATAGTTTTATTTTTTTCAATATTTGTATTGCATATTAGTGAAAAACAAGAATGTGTAAGAGAAAGTCCAGAAAATAATAATCATTATTCTTATCATAACAGTAAACTTTAAATTTTTCATTAAATATTTATATTTTCAATCTTTGTGGGTACATAAATGTACATATTTGTTAGTCAGATATAGTTTCATATGAGCATGCAATGTGTAATAATCACATCAGGGTAAATAGGGTATTCGTCTCTTCAGGCAGGTGTCATTTGTATTACAAAAAATCCAATTATATACTTTTAGTTGAAAGGTACAATTAGATTATTTTTAACTATACTCACACTGTTATGCTAGCAAACACTAGATATTATTCTTACTATTTTTTGTAACCGTGTACTGTCCCCAATTTCCTCCAACCCAACCCCTCACTACCCTTCCTAGCCTCTGGTAATCATCCGAGATTCTCCTCTCTCTATATATATGAGTTCAATTCTTTCAATTTTCAGCTCCCACAAATAATTGAAAACGTGAAAAGTTTGTCTCTCTGCGCCTATCTTATTTCACTGAACATAATGACTTCCATTTCCATCCATGTAGTTGCAAATGACAGGATTTTGTTGTTTTCTGTGGCTGAATAATACTTTCTTGTATGTGTGTACCATATTTTCTTTATTCATTCATCTGCTGAAGGACACTTAATTTGCTTCCAAATCTTATCTATTGTGTTGAAATGAAAGTGGGAATGCAGATACCTCTTTGATATTCCAATTTCCTTCCTTTTGGATATATACCCCAAAATGGGATTACAGGATCATATGGTAGCTCTATTTTTAGTTTTTCAGGGAACTACCAAACTGTCCACACACAGTGGTTGTAGTAATTTACATTGCTACCAACAGAGTAAAAGTGTTGCCTTTTCTCCACATCCTCACTAACATTTGTTATTGCCTGTCTTGTGGATAAAAGTAATTTAAACTGGGATGAGGTTATATCTCATTATGATTTTGATTTGCATTTCTCTGATGATCAGAAATGTTGAGCACTTTTTCATATACCTGTTTACCACTTTTATGACTTCTTTTGAGAAATGTCTATTCAGATCTTTTGCCCATTTCTTAATCAGACTGTTAGATTTTTTCGATAGAGTCATTTGAGCTTCTTATGTGTTCTGTTCATTAATCCCTTGTCAGATGGATAATCTGAAAATATTTTCTCCCATTCTGTGAGTTGTCACTTCACTTTTTGATTTTTTTCCTTTGTTGTGAGGAAGTTTTTCAACTTAATATGACCCCATTTGTCCATTTTTGCTTTGGTTGCCTTTGCTTGTGTTCAAGAGAACTTTCCCCAGTTCAGGTCCTGAAGAGTTCCCCTGAGTTTTTATTTTAGCAGTTTTACAGTTTGAGATTTTAAAGTTAACTCATTTTTATTTTGTGTATACAATAAAAGACAGGGGTCTAGTTTCATTCTTCTACATATGAATATTCACTTTTCTCAAAAGATTGTCTTTTCCCCACTGTATATTCTTGGAAGGTCTGTCAAAAATAAGTTCACTGTAGATTTTGGATTTATTTCTGGGTTCTCCATTCTGTTGCATTGGTCTACGTTTCTGTTTCTACGCCAGTACCATGTGATTTTGGTTACAATATCTCTGAAGTATAATTTGAAGTCAGGTAATGTGATTTCTCCAGTTTTATTTGTTTATTCTTAAGGTAACCTTGGCTATTCTGGGCGAATTGTGATTCCATATAAATTTTGTCTTTTCTGTTTCTATGAAGAATGCTCTTCGTATTTTGGTAGAAATTGCATTGAATCTGTGGATTGCTTTGGGAGTGAGGACATTTTGACAATATTTATTCTTTCAATTTATGAGCATGAAAAATATTTCCATTTTTGTGGCCCCTTCAATTTATTCTATCAACATTTTATAGGTTTCATTGTAGAGATCATTCACTTTTTCAGTTAATTCTTAGATATTTTATTTGTAGCAATTGCAAATGAGATTATTTATTTTCAGATTGTTCAATGTTGGCGTATAGAAATAGTATTGATTTTTATCTGTTAATTTTTTGCAACTTTACTGAATTTGTTTATGAGTTCTAATAGACTTTTGGTGGGTCTTTAAGTTTTTTTAAATACAAAATCATATCAATTGCAAACACGGATAATTTCACTTCTTCCTTTCCAATTTTGATTTCTTTCTTTCTTTCTTTCTTTCTTTCTTTCTTTCTTTCTTTCTTTCTTTCTTTCTTTCTTTCTTTTTTTCTCTCTTTCTTTTCCTTCCTTCCTTCCTCCCTCCCTCCTCTCTCCCTCCCTCCCCTCTCTCTCTCTCTCTCTCTCTTTCTCTTTTTCTTTCTTTCTTTCTTTCTTTCTTTCTTTCTTTCTTTCTTTCTTTCCCTCCCTCCTTCCCTCCCTCCCTTTTCTCCCTCCTTCCTTCCTTCCTTCCCTTCTTTCTTTCTTTCTTTCTTTCTTTCTTTCTTTCTTTCTTTCTTTCTTTCTTTCTTTCTTTCTTTCTTTCTTTCTTTCTTTCTTTCTTTCTTTCTTTCTTTCTTTCTTTTTCTTTCTTTCTTTCTTTCTTTCTTTCTTTCTTTCTTTCTTTCTTTCTTTCTTTCTTTCTTTCTTTTTCTTTCTTTCTTTCTTTTCTTTCTTTTCTCTTGTCTGATTGCTCTAGCTAGGACTTCCAGTGCTATGTTGAATAACACTGTGAAAGTGGGTATCCTTGTTGTGTTTCAGGTCTTAGCAGAAAGGCCTTCAGTTGTTCCCCATTTAGTATGATACTAGTTGTGGGTTTGTAATATAAGGATTTTATTATGTTGAGGTATGTTTCTTCTATACCCAACTTTTTGAGGATTTTATCATGAAGGGATGCTGAATTTTGTTAAATGCTTTTTAAACATCAGTTGAAATAATCATACAGTTATTGTTCTTTACTCTGTTGATATGATGTGTCATATTAATTATTTGCATATATTGAACCATCCTTACATCCTTGAGATACATCTCACTTAGTCATAATGGTTGATATTTCTAATGTGTTGTTGAATTCAGTTTGCTAGTATTTTGTTGATAATTTTTGTACCAATATTCACCATTTTTATGTGTGTTGCCTGGTTTAGGTATCAGAGTGTTGTGGGACAATCAAAGATAGGAGAGACTGAACAGAGTTCAGGAGAGTCCCTCATTAAAAGGTGATCGCCTGGTTCAGTTGGACTAGCATCCAGGAAATTCTGAGCCCCGGACAAAAAAAAAGCAGCCACCTTTTAGGCAGTTGGTGGTTGGGAACTACGTGATTCAGGAAGAGTACTTACAGAAGTGAGAACAAAGGCAATTATTTGTTACTTCTTGTCTTACATCCGTGGGAATACATGGTTCTGTAACACTTATCAATCTTATGACTTTGTAGCTATGCTGGGGAGGTAAGCAAGAACTTGCTGAGCCTCAAGGAATGTGAAACTAGTGTGAACAAATAAGCCTCGCTGAGCACAGAAGGAAAAACAGGCTGTTAGCATTCTCTAACTTAGAATATGGGTGTGTGTGTGGGGGTAGGGGGTGGCTACACTACACTAAGCCTTGAGGGAAAAGTTAATTTTCTGGCTTTACATATTTTAAAATTCATGAATTCCTTCTTCAACAATAATACTAGTCTCATATGATGAATATGGGACTATTTCCTCCTCCTTTATTTTTTGGATTGTTTGAGTACAATTGGTATTAGTTCTCCTTTAAATGTTTTGTAGAATTCAGCAATGAAGTCATCCAGACTTTTCTTCACTGGGAGACTTTTATACAGTTTCATCCTCATTACCTGTTGGTGGTCTGCTCAGTTTTTGGATGTCTTCATGGTTCGAACTAGGTAGGTTATACATATTTAGAAATTTATCCATATCTTCTAGATTTCCCAATTTATTGGCATATAGTTGTTCACAGAAGCCAGTAAGGATCCTTTGAATTTCTGCAGTATCAGTTGTAATGTTTTTTCATCTCTTATTTTATTTATTTGGGTCTTCTTCAATCTTGTTTATCTTTTCAAAAAACAACTTTTTTCATTGATCTTATCTATCATTTTTTATTTCAATGTCATTTATTTTTGTTCTGATATTTACTATTTCTGTTTTTTTTACTAATTTGGGGTTTGGTTTATTCTTACATTTTTAGTTATTTATGATGAATCATTAGATTATTGATTTGAAGTTTTTAATCTTTTTGACATAGGTGCTTATAAACTTCCCTCTTAATACTAATTTACTGTATTTCATATCTAGTGTCATGTGTTTCCATTATTTGTTTCAAGAATATTTTTCAGTTTCTTTGTTAATCTCTTCATTGACTCACTGGTCACACAAAAGCATATTGTTACATTCCATATGTTTGTATAGTTTTCAAAATTCCTCTTGTTATTGATTTCTAACTGTATTCCATTATGTAACCATAATGAATAATTATGTTATTCATTAATGTAATGAGAAGATGTTGGATATTATCTCAATTTTTTGAATGATTTAGACTAGTTCTGACCGAATATTTGGTCTATCTTTGAGAATGATCCATGTGCTGAGGAAGTGAATGTGTATTCTGCAGCCACTAGATAAAATGTTCTGTAAATACCTATTAAGTCTATTTGGTCTAATCCAGATTAAGTCTAATATTTTTAATTGATTTTCTCTCTGAAAGATTTGTTCAGTGCTGAAAGCGGGAGTGTTGAAGTCTTCAGCTATTACTGTATTGCGAACTATTTCTTTCTTTAGCCTCAAAATTTCTATATCTGGATGCTCCCGTGTTGGGTGCACATATTTCTACAATTATTATATCTTCTTGCTGAGTTGGCCCCTTTATCATTATATGATATATTTTCATCCCTTTTTATAGTTTTTGTCTTGAAACTTCTTTTTCTCATATAAGTATACCTCCTCATGCTCTTTCTTGGTTTCCATTGCCATGGAATAACTTTCCATTTCTGTTTATTTTCAGTCTATGTGTATCTTCATGTGAAAAGTGTATTTCTTGTAGGCAATAGATAGTTAGTTCTTGTTTGTTTATTCATTCAGCCACTCCGTGTCTTTTGATTGGAGAGTTTGGTCCATTTACATTCAATGTTATTACTGACAGGTAAGGACTTACTCCTGCATTTTTTTTACTTCTTTTCTGGTTGTTTTACAAACCTCTTCCTTTACTTTCTTTTTCTCTTCCTTTTATTGAAGGTGATATTCTCTGGTGGTATAATTTAATTTTTTGCTATTAATTTTTGTATATCCATTGTGTGCTTTTTAAATTTAGTATTTTTCTGTATCTTGGGAAATTCTCTCATTATTCCTTTGAATATACTTTCTACCCCCATTTTTCTACCTCTTCTATAAGGTCAACAATTTTTAAAGTTTTTTTTTTTTTTTGCAGTTGTTTTTGAGATCCTGTAGGCATGCTTTTTTTCCCACTATTATTTTTGTCTTCTCTGATAGTGTATTATCAAATAGGCTATCTTCAAATTCATTAATTTTTTTTCTTCTGGTTGAACAATTTTGATATTAAAAGACTCTGATGCAGTCTTCAGGATGTCAACTATATTTTTCAGGTCGAGAATTCTGCTTAATTCTTTTCATTTTTTCAGTGTATTTGTTACATTTATGATACAATTCTGAATTACTTGTTTGTGTTATCTTGAATTTTTTTTTTTTTTTAGTTTCCTCAAAATAGCTCATTTGAATTCTCTGTCTGAAAGATTACATATTTATCTTTCTGCAGGATTGGTCCCTAGTGCCTTAGTTCATTTGGTGAGGTTATGTTTTCCTGGATGGTCTTGACGCTTTTGGAAGTTCATCAGGGTCTGGGTATTAAAAAGTAAGGTATTCACTGCAGTCTTCACCATCTGGGCTTTTTTTTCACCTGTCCTGTTTGGGAAGCCTTTACCAGGTATTATTCAGAAAGACTTGGGTGTTGTGTGCTAAACCATATATGCATTAGGGGGCACCCTAAGCCTAATAATGGTGTGATTCTTGCACCTTCATAGAGGTATGCCTTCTTGGTCTTGTATACGCCTTGCTGGTCTTATATAAGACCTTATAAGATTGAATGAAAGATATTGAAGGTACGGGTGGGGCCTGCTGGGTGACTGTGCAGATGTTTTGCTCAGCCAGGGCCTTTTGACAATAAGTGAGTTACAGGTCGGGTAAGAAAAAATATATGCAATAAAAATTGTTCTTTTTTTTGGAAGGCCGAAAGGAGAAATTCACAGGTTCTAAACATGTCTAGTGGAGCAAGGATTGTCCGGGGAAACTGAGAAGGGCTGAGCTGGAGCACTGACGATTAAGGGCAGGGTGAGACGAGGCCCCTAAATGATGCCAGGGTCCGGGCGCACCCATGGATGCTGGCGGGGGCCTTCTGAAGACCATGGGTGATACCTCAGGATACAGAAGGTTCAAGCGGGCCATCTAAGCCAAAGATCTCTGCAGATTGTGCTGTATCTCAGCAGCCCTGTGAAGACTGTCTGACCAGCCCTGGGAATCCCAGGGTCTGGAGGCAGCCAGTGGATGGAATGGCGATCTACAGCGCATGCGAGTCTATCGGCAGGTGGGCTACTGAGAACCTGAGCTTGTGCTGGCTCTGGGGCTGTCACTCTCCTCCTTTAAAGCGAGGATTCAGACATCGCTGGCCATACTCATCTAACAGAGCCCCGACTCCTCCATTCTCAGAAGCAGAAACTGGTGGAAAAAGAATACGACATGAATGGGGCGGGGAGGGGGGGATTTGCTGGCGGCAGGGCTACAAAAGGCAGGGTACCATGTGGTTTGGCCACACCGCTCCAGGCAGAATCAGATACGCACCTCTTTCCCTTCTTCTCTCCGCACCCAGCACTGGCTCCTGGTGATCACCTCCTTCTCCTCCAGTTCATTACCCCTGCGTTCTCTCTAGGCAGGACAGAGATTAGGCAATCCAGGATTTTGCACAGACAGAGGAGGCATGACCCAAAAGCGGGGCAGGAGAACAGGCAGCACTCCCACTGGCACCAGGGACCCCGGGCTGTGGCCCAGTTGGCTCTCGATGCTGGTCAAGCAGCACAGGTCCATGACCTGGAACAGCTTCTCCAGCTGCCATTTCTTCTGTTTCTTGAGTACCCAGGGCGTAAGTCCTTTCCGAGGATTTTCAAATCCTGCCGGCGCCCCCTGTCTGGGGGTCGGAATGGTGGTGAAGTCTAGCGTGGTGGACCACCTTCCACAGGCAGCAACCACTCCTGTGTCCACTGCTGCCAGCGCCACAGGTGGCGGTCCTGATGGGCCTCCCCTCCCCACAGGTTGCCTCCTCCTGCTCCTCCTTGCCTCCCTAACCCCGCCACCCTTTGCCATCCTCCTTGGCAAAGGGTGCCCGTCACAATGGGGCTCCACAGAGACAGAGGTCCTGAGCAGATTTTGGGCTCTGCCCATGTCTGGCAACAAAGCCTGGAGGCTGGCAGAGAAGTTCTATGCCGCCTCCAGAAGGAACAGAACAGGGCCCTAGCACTGCCAGCAGTCAGACACCCAGCGGGAGCTGCAGTCATAGCACACAGCAGCTGTGGTCTGTGGGGTGCTGGGTGGCTGGTACAAATGTCTCCATAAGGCTGCCACACATAGGTGACAGCTGAAGCTGGCTGGGCTTCTGGGTCAGGTGGGGACTTGGAGAACTTTTCTCTCTAGCTAAAGGACTGTAAAACACACCAATCAGTGCTCTGTGTTTAGCTATCGGTTTATAAACACACCAATCACCAGTCTGTAAAAACGCACCAATCAGTGCTCTGTGTCTAGCTAAAGGTTTGTAAACGCACCAATCAGCACCCTCTAAAAATGGACCAATCAGCACTCTGTAAAATGGACCAATCAGTGCTCTGTAAAATGGACCAATCAACAGGACATGGGTGCTACCAAATAAGGGAATAAAAGCTAGCCACCCAAGCCAGCAGTTGGCAACCTGCTTGAGCTCCCTTGCAGGTGGTGGAAGCTTTGTTCATTCGCTTTTCACAATAAATCTTGCTTCTGCTCACTCTTTGGGTTCGCACTACCTTTATGAGCTGTAACACTCACTGCGAAGGTCTGTGGCTTCACTCCTGACGTCAGTGAGACCACAAAAAACCCACCAGGAGGAACAAACAACTCTGGACGTGCCTCCTTTAAGAGCTGTAACACTCACGGCAAGGATCTGCAGCTTCATTCCTGAAGTTACTGAGACCACAAACCCATCTGGAGGAACAAACAACTTCAGACATGCCACTTTTAAGAGCTGTAACACTCACTGCAAAGGCCTGAAGCTTCACTCCTGAAGTCAGCAAGACCACAAACCCAGTGGAAAGAAGAAACTCCGAACACATCTGAACACTGGAAGGAACAAACTCTGGACACACCATCTTTAAGAACTGTAACACTCACCGCGAGGGTCCACAGCTTCATTATTGAAGTCAGCGAGACCAAGAACCCTCTGAAAGGAACCAATTCTGGACACACAGGCATCCAGTTTCTCCCTACTTAACCACAAAACCAGCGCTTGGGCTGCCTGCCCCATCCCAGGTGCAAATCTGGCCAAGAGGCACACTTTAAAAAATACAATCTGTGTCATAAATTATGTATGTCTATCATGGCAATTTGGACTTCAACAAACATTGCCAAATTCAGTAAGAGAGACTTGAAAACTCTTTGTCAGATGAGTAGATTGCAAAAATTTTCTCCCATTCTGTAGGTTGCCTATTCACTCTGATGGTAGTTTCTTTTGCTGTGCAGAAGCTCTTCAGTTTAATTAGATCCCATTTGTCAGTTTTGGCTTTTGTTGCCGTTGCTTTTGGTGTTTTAGACATGAAGTCTTTGCCCATGCCTATGTCCTGAATGGTACTACCTAGGTTTTCCTCTAGGATTTTTATGGTATTAGGTCTAACATTTAAGTCTCTAATCCATCTTGAATTAGTTTTCATATAAGGAGTAAGGAAAGGATCCAGTTTCAGCTTTCTACTTATGGCTAGCCAATTTTCCCAGCACCATTTATTAAATAGGGAATCCTTTCCCCATTTCTTGTTTCTCTCAGGTTTGTCAAAGATCAGATGGCTGTAGATGTGTGGTATTATTTCTGAGGACTCTGTTCTGTTCCATTGGTCTATATCTCTGTTTTGGTACCAGTACCATGCTGTTTTGGTTACTGTAGCCTTGTAGTATAGTTTGAAGTCAGGTAGCGTGATGCCTCCAGCTTTGTTCTTTTGACTTAGGATTGTCTTGGAGATGCGGGCTCTTTTTTGGTTCCATATGAACTTTAAAGCAGTTTTTTCCAATTCTGTGAAGAAACTCCTTGGT